>NW_004567114.1:38606226-38647940 GCF_000260355.1 Condylura cristata | reverse complement strand
CCTGTTCTGCTCCCCACTCTGTCTCTGGTGAAGCCTCTCACCTCCCCTGAGCCTCTGGCCTGTACCCCAGTTCTGGATGCACAAATAAATAAATCTAAAAAAAAAAACCTGAATGCTACAACATGGAGCTAGAAGGAACTATGTTCAGTGAAGTAAGTCAGAAGGAAAAAAAAATATCAGATGGTTTCACTTATAGGAAGAATAGAGGGGAACCAAACAAGACATCAGGGGGAAAAATAATAACAATACAAAGCAAAACAAAAACAAACAGCCAGTTATAAAACAGAGCATCCTGCTGGGGACTGGCAAGGAGGGGGAAGGGGGGAGTGGGCCAGGAAATGCTGGGGTCCCCACCTGAGGGAGGAAAGCAAACATCGTTTACAAATGAAGTATGATATAAGACATATATAAATAAATGAATTTAATTAAAGAAAAAGACCTGACTGCCAGCTGGATAAAAAAATAAACTTCTAGTAATCAAAGACAAAGTGTTTCTTCTGGTAAAGGAGAGAAAAAAGAAGCAGAGAGAACAAGAGGCACTTAGGTGGACGGATTTGAACCTAAAATGCTGCCTTACACTTCCTCGCTGATTTATTAAAACCATTCCACTTCCTGCCTTATAACCTTTTGGTCCATCCATACTGCACTGTTCAAAGCCATCTTTTTAAAGAGACTCTGAGAGGCTTGCCCTGGTCCTGTAGAATTTTGGGGTTGTAGCGCGGTTTTGTCCCAAAGACCCCTTTCTTTGTGAGTTTGTGGAGCCTGTTCAGAATGGCCGCCGCCCCCCCTCGCTCCAGCTGTGGCAGTGCCCAAGGAATGGCGCTGAGTCTCCACCCACGACTTGGAAAATTGTTCTTGGACTAAGTACTCCACTTTCAGTGGTCTTTCAACCTTCAGGGGCCAGGGAGCCTCATTCCTTGTGTGGATGCCAGTGAGTGTTAAATCCAGCTTGTGAGGACTCCACCCTCCACCTGAGCTGCTTAAACAAGATAGAAATCTGTTTCCTTCTCATGTCAATGAAGTTTGCATTTGGGCTTCGTGAAGTTGTCAAGTATCTCTTCATCTTGCCTTCTCATGTCCTCAGCATTTGGTATATATTTTCCACTACTCCCTCTGACCCTCCCAGCCCCACCTGCCGCTATCACTTACCTTTGTGGACAGCTACAGAGCTGCAAGGCCAAGGTGGCTGGCTGGAAAGGCCAGTCTTTACTTTGGGTGCCGACTCAACATTGGAGAGTCCATTCCTAAGAAAGAGGAAAAGAGGGACACTAGGCATTTCTATCATAGATTCCCCCACAGTGTGCTACAGCGTAAGTCCTCACAGGAATAGTTCTACTGTTGGTTATGCCAACAGGGGCCACTGGTAGTGAATAATTCATTCAGCCAAGGCACTCTTCGTCATGAAGCTAGGAGAATGGCTGAGGAAGGAGGGGCCTTCCTCAGCAAGCTCTGTCCTCACCTTTCAGGAGGTCACTGCCCTTAGGGAATAAGGCCTGAAATCCCCTCTCAATTCCTCAAGGACAGCCCAGCTTACAGTGATATTAGAAACATCTTCAGAAACTTCCAGGGAGCCTGAGAACAGGCAAAGGAGCTGTGTCCCTGCTTGACCCCATCTCAGCCCACAATAGCAGCTTTCTCAGTGGAACAAAGTGGGGAATGTTTCTTGCTTCTTTGCTTGATACTGACAGCCCATTTATGTGGCTATGGAATTCCACACAGCTTGTTTGATTCCAGGGCTCTTTCTGCAGCTCAGGTGAGGACCACCACCTTGGCAGTCATTCAAGTCAGGTGAAAAAGTCACTTTAGAGAAGGAACCTCGTTCCCCTGCTCACTGGTTAGCAGTTGAAAAATGCTTAAAATGCAGGTTGGCAGTTGGTAGAGCTCTGTAATCACTGGAGTATGGGCCTGAGTATTCTGAGTCAGAAAAGTCCTCATTAGTGTTATCGTTATTTTATTAAATGTTTTGTACATATTGACTATGTGTGAGGGTCTGTTTAAAGCACTGAAAAGTCACAGAGATGGAAAAACGGCACTATCCTTGCTTATCTCAGGGATTTACATTTTAGCAGGGAAAATAAGTTGTTTCAGGTCCTCCTGAGTGGTGCAAGGGGTGACGTCTCAGCACTATCAAGTTATCACCAGCCACTGCAGAAAGAGTTCCGATCCGGACGCCAGATCCCCCTTCCCGGGACAGGGATTCAGGGCCAGGGAGCTGACCCAGCAGGCCTCTCCTGTCTCACCCACTGCTCTCCTCAGCAGTGTATCTCAGTCAGTCCATCTGCTCTGTTCTCAACTCTCTCTGTTGTATCCTTTCACCCTGGCACCTCTGGCCTACACTCTAGGCCTTATATAAAAATAAAAATAAAGGAGATAAAAATAAAAGTTGTTGGTCTTCCCTGGTGGCGCAGCGGGTTAAAACACAGCACTAAGAAGCTAAAGCCACTTTAGCATGAGTTCTATCCCTGCCTGCCCCGGAGGAGATCCACTTGGTGAGGCAGACTTCTCCTGACCCGCCCGCTGCTCCCCTCAGCAGTGTATTTTGTCAATCTGCTTATTCTGCTCCCCGCTCTGTCTCTGGTGAATCCTCTCACCCTCCACATCTCTGACCTGTACCCCAGTTCTATACAAATAAATAAATAAATCTTAAAATAAATAAATAAAAGTTTTTTCAAAAGGAGGCTTATTTCCTATCAATTACCAAAACAACCAAAAAAATTTTACCAAGAAGAGATGTCAGGGGTCCTGCTTCCTGCATTTACAATTATAAGCCCTTTGATGTGAGGATCTGATGTAGTTCATGTGGGCCAGGACTTGGAGAGTTACAGATAGAACACTGCCCTTGGAATTAGTAACAACAGTGACTTCTATTTGCTCTTGTCACCTCCATTCCCTAGCTAAGCTTCTGCCTCAGTTTACTTCTCTCCAAGGTAAGAGCTGTCATGTTTATTTCTTCTGAGCTCCCTCCCTTGGATAGAAGGAATGCTATTGAAAGGAAGGTTCAATGGTTAAATTGCTCAAATAAGGCACAAAAGGGGAAAATGCATTTAACTTCCCCTTGAGGTTTGCTTCCACAGACAAATCAGTCCTGGTATTTATAGATAAATGATACAACCTGAGTTGCATCAGGAACCACCTTTGAGCTGAGTTTCAGGTCTGCTGGACTCAGGAGACCACAAATGCAGAGATTAGGGGGAAGGGATACTATCCAGAAGCAAGGAACCAACAGAACTTCAAAGCTTGATTTATCATAAGAGCCTCTTCACACTTCTTCAAGTCTGAATTGCCCTGTTAGTAGCCAATGAACTTTAGCTAAGTTCATTGCACTTAGTTAATAAAATCGAACACCTTTGTTCTCACCCCCAGCTCCCAAAGCCTCATTCTTTTCTTAATCAGAAGTTTTTCTCCATCATCCTTATCAGTCTATTTGCAATAAAGCCCTTTCCTCAAAAGCTGATGCTATACTCATCTTTTTCTTTTTTAAAAGATTTATTTATTTATGCATAAAGAGCTAGGGTACAGGCCAGAGGTGCAGGGGTGGTGAGAGGATTCACCAGAGACAGAGCGGGGAGCAGAACAGGCTGACTGATGAAGTACATTGCTGAGGGGAATAGAAGGTGAGACAGGAGAGGTCTGCTGCACCATGTGGGTCACCTCCGGGGCTGGGGATCAAACTGGCACTGAAGGGGCTGCAGCTAATTTGCAGTGCTGCACCTTAACCCACTGTGCCACCAGGGAGGGCCCATACTCATCATTTTCTAAGCATATCAAACAATGAGCCCAGAGCTTGGTAACAATATCTGTGAACCATGTTGAGCTACCTGAGAACTGGTTTTATATCAAATCTTTCCTGGGAAGTGAAACAGCTGAATTGCAAAATAGTTGTCCTGTTTTGATTGACTTTTACATGAACTCAACCCAGGAGAAATCGTGAGGAGACGGGAGGGCAGTCCCATGGAAGAGTAAAACAAGAAGCCAGGAGATCTGGGGAAGAAAGCAAGGACTTCCAAAGCCCGATCTTGGCCGTCAGTCAGCTGGACGGCTCTTTGATATTTGGATATCCATGTTGTTCAGGTTTGGGGGATCAGTGGTCCTGGATTAAGGCTCCTGGCTGGGACCGCAGGACCACTGCTCCCCCTGGCACATCAGATTTGCTGTACCAAGTAACCAAGCTCACTGGGGACTTCAAAATTGTCTATATTGTGTATTCATTCAACATTTATTGAACATCAATAGATGCCACCTAGAAATCTTGCCTCCATTTGCTATCAGGAAAGGTCTGTATTTGGATTATTCTTTCTGAAAAGTTAGTTCCATTTCCCAAGAGTGATTTTAGCATTGAAAGTAGATATTACTTGATTATTTGGAACTTTTTCTGAAAGCTCAAATTTTTAGAGTAAATAAGTCTTAAAAAAAAAAAAAAAAAAGGCAGGCCCTCCCTGGTGGTGCAGCAGGTTAAAGCACAGCACTAAGAAGCTAAAGCCACTTCCGCATGAGTTCGATCCCTGCCTGCCCCGGAGGTGACCACATGGCGTGGCAGACCTCTCCTGACCCGCCCGCTGCTTCCCTCAGCAGTGTACTTTGTTGATCTGCCTGTTCTGCTCCCCACTCTGTCTCTGGTGAATCCCCTCACCACCCCTACACCTCTGGCCTGTACCCAGTTCTGTGTGCATAAATGAATAAATCTTTAAAAAAAAGAACCAGTCTCTTTTCATAGACTGTTTCTTTCACCTTTCATTCACTTCTCCAGCTGCTGCAGCTGGCTTCTGCATTCACCCTCTGCAGAACCAGCTACTAAAAAGTCATCTGTGACCTAATGGTTAGATCTTAAGTCTTTCCTTGATTCTCATTCTGCTCAGCCCTTCTGCACATTTGCTGGTGCTGAACCCCCTCTCCACCCCCCCGCCATGTCTGGCTGAGATCATCTGCTCCCACCACTTCACCTCTCATCCTTTACTAGTCCTCATCTTAGGTACCACCCTCCAAGTGTCATTAGTCATTTTAAAGGATCTGAGAACTCAGCTGCAGCTGGAAACCAGAACCGGTGTGTGAAATTTCTCTGTAGGTAGAGGGTAAGATATGGGGAGCAAATCATTCAGTTCCTATGATTCAACTGTCTTCATACCCGTAGTGGGTGGAGTTAGGAGGTGGGGAAGAGTTATAGGGCAGAAACAAAAGACCAGCAGTGGAATGGCATGGTCTCAAAAGGCAGAGAAAGATGGCAGAGCAGAAAGCTGTGCTTCGAGTGTGAGATGGTGGAGTTTAAGGAGAAGGCAGGCTGAGCCCCTGGGAAGGGTAACGTGGCACAGAGCAGGTGAACATTGCTGCCATTACTACTGATGACCAGATGTTGAGTCTAGATTGTTAGCTGGTTCATCTCCTGGACTCTAGGGACTCTAGTGAACCCCTAGAATTATGGCAGGAGGTGGGTTTAACTTCCCCTACCCTGCCAGCTTCCTATGTGAGACAGTATGTTTGGGCCACATTCAGTTTTCTAGTTTGCCATGAGCTTAGCCAGTTAAGCAGGGCCACACGCCCAGTACCAGACCGAGGGACATCACTCCAGATGAGCCACCACGGACTATCCACTGGGGCCTCCAATCCACTGGTGGCCCAGTATCCAGCGCATGTAAACACACCATACGAACGGGTGGCTGGGTGGGTTCATTTCCCATGTGTCTTAATCCCATTCAGAGCAGCAGCATCTCTGAGCACTGACTGATGCTAGGCTCTGTGTGAGGGACTAAGACAAATCAGTTTGAGAGACAGGGCAGCCTGCTGCCTGCATGCTAACATCCTGGATGCTGATTCTAAAAGAGGAGAAAAACGAGGGCTCCAGATGCAGACTTCAGTGCTCTCTCCTGGCTCCAGCGTTTGAAAATCTCCGTCAGAATCTCAGAAACTATCTTGATAAATACTGGAAGACAGTTTCGGTGAAATTACCCTGGATGAGTGCGTATGACAACTGGGTCACTTCGGTCAGCACCCCACCTTCCCCCCACCCCCCTCCCAGATTAAAATACAGCCTGGGGATAATAAGCCAAGGGGGGACATTGAGGACGTTGGTGAAGAGGGATGAACCAGCAGGCTGGACACCCCCTTACACAGAGGCCGGGGAGCTGGTGTGGGAGTGGAGCAGTGGGATTCAGAAACTGGCAGAGGTGGAGCAGTGGCTGGAAGTCCAGGACTCTAGTACTATTTAGATTACTGGGTTAGTCTCCACGGGCCGTCTGGTGTCTGCAACCATAACTGGCTACCTTGGGGATACATTTGTCTTTGGGTGTGCGGCTCTTTATTATATATTAAAAAAATATGATCCAGTGTTATAGCTTGAGAGACTCACAGATTAATGATTTCTTTTGGAGAAAAAGTTAGAAGAGATGGTTCAACTGGCTCTCACAGCAAAAAGACTGTGCCCTTTAGACAGCGCACAACCTGGCACTCTCCTCACTCTCGGGGACATCAGTCATGTGGTGCCAGGTGCTATGGACCTTGCACTTGCCCTGTATTTTTATTGGAGTAGAGAAAGATTTCTCTGTATTCCTTTTGCCATCAAGAGTGATTTTTCCATACTGGACTTACTGCCTCCTATTGACATTAGAATTTGCAGGACCTGATTTAAGGCACTTATATGCCACAAGGCATATAATTAAAACCGACCTGGCTTTATTTAATTGCAAGGGACAGAAAATAAAGCCACTTAATTTGAGCAAAAATAAAAAGGGGCTGACTGGCTAATGCAGCCGGGCAGGATAGCGAAGAGGCTATGGAGGAGAAGGGAGGACTGCCGAGATCACAGAAAATGGCCATCAGTCCTGCCAGGACTCTCTCCAGCTCCCCATTCTGTTTGTCTACAGTGTCTTTGCATGTCGGCCTCGTTCTCTTTCAGCAGAGATGCCTTTGCCTGTGGTAAGGCTCATAGCCACTAGAAGCCCCAATTTAGAAATCCCAGGAGAAAAAAGAACTTCCTTTCTCCATTTCTGAAATTCAATCCCAGGAAAGGATGCTGGCCCCACTTGGGTCACAAGACTTAACACTGCAGGATGTTTTCTTTTTAAAATCCAACACTTAGTAGCCAGCCACTGTTCTAAGCAGGTCACAAATATTAACTTACTTAATCTGTATTTTTAAAAAAGTGAGGTTCTGGTACTACCTCCATTGCAAATGAAGAAACTGAGGTTCAGATAAGTTAGATGGTTTTCCTGATGCCACACAGATATTAAATGGTGGAAGTGGAACTTGAACCCAGGCAGTAAGGCTCCAGACTGCACATGTGTGTGTACCCCCAGCCTAGGGTTGTGCAGATTTGCACTGCATGGCTGTAGGGGGGTAGACCTGGACTTCCACAGACTGCGACCTGCACAGGCAACACACAGGGCTGGCGTTCGGCACCATCCGGTGAACGGAATGCTTGTGGTGGCTCCGATCTGGCAGATGCCGGGGGTGGTGCTGTGACTCACAGCTGCACCTGCCCCACACCTACTGGGGGAGGAGCAGGTTCCCAGAAAGAAATCCAAGCACACAGCAAACAGCACGTGAAAATCTCAGGAGCTTGTAGGGTTAGCCAGGGCTGTAGTCTGATTCTATGTCTGAGATCTGAAGGATCTGGGGTGGCACTAGAAACTTCCCCAATGCTCTCCCAGGCCTTTTCCTGGTGGCTGAGAGGGCAAGGAATTTGCTAAGTCCAGAGGCTGAGTTTGTGAGGCCTCACAGGTCCCAGGAGTTAGTAGCTCAGGGCCTTCCTCTGATGTCTGAGATCTGAACTCACCTCTGGAAGGACATTCTGGCTTAGGGTCTCTCCTTTTTTTTTTTAAAAAAAACATCAGCTAAACAATCAAAAATAAAGAGAAAAAATTCAATGTTAATAACACAAAAAAGACCTGAAAACTCTCATAACCATTGTTTATGTGCTCTGGGCCTCTTTTAACTCCATATTTTGCTGCCTAACTTTTCTGAATCACAGTTTCTTCATCAGTCACTTTGTGGAGTGGAGAGAAATAGGCCAGTCTTCCAGAGTTCTTAGTTTCTGGTGAGATAAACAACCATTCAGTATGACTCATGGCACAGAGCAGGCTCTAGCACATGTTAGCCACTGGAGACCTAGTTTTCACCCTGGCTCGCGTGACAAGTATCCTTCAAGACCCTGTTCTCACTTTTGATCATATTGTGTGTGCCTTGGAGAGTTGCATAAATCCTGGCCCCTCTCCTGGTGGAGTTTTGGTTAAAATGTAGACCACACCTTTCAAGGAGGCTGGCAGAGCACAGGGAGACTGAGGGGTGTGTTCTGAGTCTGTCAGAGTGAGGGTCTGGGAGGCCTGGGGGCCCTGGTGCAGGAGATTGAAGGAATGCCATGAGGAAATGCCATGTCAGAGAATGAAGTGGTCTGAGAGGGAGAACAAAACAGAAAGGGCATTCAGTGGGGATGCAACTTCAAAATACGTAAAGCTCTATGACAAGTCATTAAATTTTAGAGCCGGGGAAACTGAGAAATGATCCATTTGAGTAGTTACTTAACTTTAAAACACAACAACAACGGAACAATCTTATCCAAATTTTAAAGATAGACGAAAGCAAGCCATCCCTGATGAGGTGGGGGCAGAGGGCTGGGGGGGCAGTCAGTTTGGCCCCCAGTAGCTTCTAGGCAGGACTCCTAGGAACAAAGTTTGAAAACCAATTCTGAGTCAACGTCGGCAACTAATATCACCACAAATACCCACTCGGTTTACATTCCCCACATGAGTTATCCACTTCATTAGCCACCCCCAAAGCTTTGTGTCTTAAAGCATCATTTTATTTGATTCTGAGTCAGCCATTTGGGCTGAGCTCAGACAGGAGCTCTCCTGGGTTTACTTATGCAGCTGTCGTCACCCAGAGGCTTGAATGAGGCTGGATGTTCTAAGATGGCCTCATTCACACATCTGTTCATTGGCCCTGGCTATTGGGTGGACTTCTTCCTCCATACGGCCTCTCATCCTACAAGAACTACTTTGGGACTATTCTTCATAGGCAGCACTGAGAAGACCAGAATGGAAGCTGTAAGACATTTCGAGCTGTGCACTAGGAAGATGTATAACCTCACTTTTACCTCATTCTGTTGTTCAAAGCAAGTCAAGAGACCAGCTCAGGGTCAAATTCAAGAGGTGGAAAATAGACTGTTGATGGAAGGAATGTCAGACTCACAATGGAAAACGTTGTTTCTACAAGAATGGGAGGCATTTTTGACTAGTTCTTGTCAACTAGCTCTTCATTTTCTATGACCCTTTTCAATAAACTTGGCAGGGGACTGGGCGTAGAAAGATAACGACAACTTGTAGTATGAGTGGGAGAAGATGGCAAACCCTGCTAGTTCCCGACTCATTATTCATTCTGCATTTCTTATTTACATGACCTCGATTCTTTTTTCAGGGTGGCAGAGTGCCCAGTTACCAATATACACCTTCCTAGATTCTCTAGTTCCTTGGTGACCATGTGACACAGTCTGGGCCAATAAACGTAACTAGAAGTCTCCGGGTGGGGCTCCTAAGAGAGCTGGCTTTCATTGGTGAAAGGGTGCAGTCTTCATGCCACTTGCCTTTTCCCCTTTCCTGCTTGTCTCCCTCCTTCCTGGATCCCGTTCAGAACATAAAGGAGAGGAGCAGCCATCTTAAAATCATGAGGCTGTCTTGAAGGACAGCAGAACAGAAGTAGAGAAGAAACCTGCTTTTTTTTTTTTTTAAGATTTATTTATTTGTGCATACAGAACTGGGGTACAGGCCAGAGGCTCAGGGGCGGTGAGAGGCTTCACCAGAGACAGAGTGGGGAGCAGAACAGGCAGCTTGAGGAAGTACACTGCTGAGGGGAGCAGCGGGCGGGTCAGGAGAGGTCTGCCACGCCATGTGGTCATCTCCGGGGCAGGCAGGAATCGAACTCATATGGAAGCGGTTTTAGCTTCTCAGTGCTGTGCTTTAACCTGCTGCGCCACCAGGGAGGGCCGGAACCTGCTTTTGATGGCATTGTGGGACCTCCCTGCAGTCCTGGCCTCCCTACTTCTGAGTTCCTTGTTGCCTACAAAAAACGTACCCTTCTTGGATAAGTCAGACTGTGGATTCTGTTACCAAAACATGGAGTGACGAAGAGATAAAGCTAAAGAAGGGTAGAAGGCTGATTGTTAAGGACAATGACTATTCGGAAGACCTCATGATTGCTATGAAAACTACCAATAAGATGAGGTTCAGTCTTTTTTCCCGCACATCGGTATTTGTGTAGATTTGAGTGTGCACAAGTCCAGATATGTGTGTCAGGGTGTGGGGATGAATTATGCATGTAAGAAAGTGCTATTGTTGCAGAATTTAAAATCAAACTGAAGTTCAGATTTTGAAAGGCTAAAATAATAAGCTGAAAGTGAAAACAAGTTTGTTGGTAATGACTATAAACCTTTGCACTTAGACCTTTCAAGAAGATGTCAGGGTGGGTAGAACTTAGTTTCATAGCCTGTGGGTCCTAGTTGACTGCAAAGGCTTAGAATGAGCTCAGAACAAGTCACAATGCCAAAAGCTCTGGCTCACCCTGTGTCTCTGAAGATTATCTGGGATCCAGAATACAGAGCACTGATATCCCTCAGCCTCCGCCGAGTCAGAGCACTGGCAGCAAGCACTGTCTGTCCCAGGACCGGTGCAGGGAATCCAGCAAGGAAGACCAAGATGCCATCCAGAGATCTGGGAACTTGTACAAGAGAAGACAGAGGGAGCTGATGTGATAATGATGGTAATAAGTCATCCATCACCATGTGTAAACCACACCTAAAATGTAGTGTCTTAAACCAACAATAATCATTCATTTGCTCATGACTCTGCAATCCAGGCCTGAGAGACTTTCTGGGTCCCAGGTGGTGCGTCGGTGTGGGCGGGGCTTACTGGTATAACGCCACCAGCTGGCGGGGTGACTCGGCTGGAGGAGCCCTGATTGCTTCACTCGCTTGTCTCTTGCCTCAGCTTGTGATCATTGGATGGCCATGAACCGGCGTGAACCTGGCCACCTCTCCCCTTGTCCTCTTTGGCTATCCTCCTTAACCACATGGCTCTCATCCTCAAGGCGGCTAGCCCAGGCTTAAGACAGCGGGATAGTGACAGCTGACTGGCTGACGCTTAAGGCCAGGGAACAGAATTTTTTTGTCACATGTCATAAGACCAGCCCAGATGGGGAGGGACCATACAAAAACATAAATTCAGGAATGTGATTCCCTGGGGACTATTTTATGCTGTCTATCAATATAACTACTATCTATCATTTCTACAAACTCTATAGTTCACAGATGGATTCTGCAATATTTCTACAGTCCAAGGAGAATAAATTGCTTTTCTCCATAGTGTCAGAAGCCACACCTTTGAGGATTTCTAAGTGAGGGACGAGGTTGAGCCAGAGACCCTCTGTGACCCATCTGTCTCTTAGATCCTGGCTGTTAGGAATGTTCTGAGCTCTCGAATCTGGAATCGTTTCATGTTCTTTTGTGACCAGAAAAGTCAGGGAAGGCAAGAAGGCAAGTGAGGAGGAGAGAGAAGGTGAAAAGGTGAGCACTAAATCCGGGGAGGAGCTTGGCTGAAAAAGTTCCAGTCCTGGAGAACTAGGTCTCCTGAATAGATATCTGAATGTATTCAGGGTTGGAAATGGGTCTTCTGGTCCCAGTGGCAGAGCCGAATGGCTCATAATACAGAAGCACAGTTTTTGTTTTATCCCTATTCAAATGACAACTAACAGCCATTGACTGTTAGATGTTAGAACTTTCTCTGTGTAGTAGACTGTGACCATTCACCTTGCCTGGCTGTTTAGAAATGTTCTTCCTTTCCAAAGGGAGTTTTAAGTTTTTTCTTGGAAGGAAACCTCGGTGAGGATTTAGCATTTTGTCTCTTTGGCTCCTCCCACTTTCTGCACTGCCACAGCTCTGTGGGGGTTCTAGATGGTATGCTGGAGGGGCTAGCAGGCTCAGGCACATCCTCCTCAGGCCTGGGGGCTTCCTGAAGCAGTAGAAGGTTCTGGCTGTATAATGAGAACCACAAAACTGGATACTTTCCCGAAGGAACAGCTCAAAACTTGAGGGGTAAATCTGAGCTTTGGGAATCAACAGCCAGGTTGTTTACTGGGATGACTCAAGGCGTCACTAATCATGCCAAGAAATTACATAGATAATCATAAAGCCTGAGAGCTTCCAGAGAATGCCCAAAATGGTTACTGAAGTAGATAACTCATCTCTGAGAACAAGTGCAAAACTTGCAATGGTCCATGCATCTCTGGTTCTGAGCAGCTGTTGTTTCTCTGTGCTGCACCCAAAAGGCAAGTGTTAGCCAAGTAAAGCCCAGGCCTGCTCTTCCAGCAGCTCCTGCAAGCAGCATGAGACTTAGATATCTTTTCAAGGGATACTCTAATATCAGGGTTCCCAGGTGTCCACTGAGTGACATGCTCCCCAAAGCCCAGTGGATCCAGCACCCATGACTAGAAGAATCTGGAATGGCTGGGCAGGAAGTGAAATAAGAAGCAAGGATGGTCTCAAGAACCACTGTCCTGCAGGAGTTGCTAGAAGCCATGCTCCACTCTGGAAAATATTTAGACAATAAGGCACATCACCAATGTGCACAAAAGCTGGAACTAGTTCTGTAGGCCAGCGGAATCCTCTCTCCAGACTCAGAGCACCCTTAGTTTAATCTCTGTTTTTCTCTCATACAGAAATAGTTCTGAAAACTACAGTATCAACTATTAAACTTGAGCTCACTATTCCTGTTTCCTCACTCAGCAAATGGAAGGGCCTGGGTCCAACCTGATCCTGGGACAGTGGAACACTCTGGGCCTAGGACCTAGGAGTGGCTCAGGACTCAGGACTTAGGGTTCTGGGCTTGGGGTGCAGGATTGGGGACTTGGGACTTGGGCCTTGGGCTGCTTCAAGAGACCTGCTTCCTACTCTTTCCCTTTATATTCCTTTCCTGTCAACCTTACATAGTCCGGATGAAGGACCTTAGGGAACTGAGATCAAGCTAGTTTGAATACCTGAGTTTATAAGAAAGGTCCAGAGATGCTGGCTTTTGAGACATATTTAACTAGTTAATAAAAGATCTGTTCATTAACCAATTCAGACCATGCTTGACTCTGCCCATTCTTCTCCTTTTCCAATGGGATTTGGGAGCCACCTTTTGTGATGGTCTAAGAACACTGTCTCCTTCCCTTCACACCTTGCAAAGCCCTCTGCATTGTGTCAAAGTTGATCCTATGACCCAACATGGCAGATGTGGTGGTGTGTCACTCCAGATTAGGTTTTCTGCTTCGGGGTCCCTCTCTTCCTTCCATTCACTCTGTGGAAAGCCAGCTTCCTGGTCTTGGGGACACATAAGCAGACACTATGAGGAACTGAAGTCTCTGACTGACAACCAGTGAGGAATCAAGGCCACTGACAAGGCCATGACTGAGTCTGCATCCCAACCCTGCCCCAGGTGACCTTTCCACAGGTGACCATCCCCCAGGTGACCTTCCCCCAGGTGACTCTTCCCCAGGTGACCCTGCCCCAAGTGACCCTTCCCATAACTGCAACCCAGGCAACAGCTCATCTGTCACCTCATGAGAGCCCATGTGTTAGAACCACCATCGGAGCTACTTCCAGATTCCTAACTCGAGATGATATTTGTTCTTTTAGCTGCTAAGTTGAAGAATTTGTTACATAGGAGTAGTTGAAAACATTAGGGTTTGTTTGCTTGTGGGGTTTGGTTTTGGTTTTTCCTTTTTTTCTTTGCTCTCAGAGCAACGAAAAAAGACAGATGAAGGCAAACCTCAGCTTACTAGTCAACAAGGCCATGTCCTACATCACTTTAAGAGATGAAACTGTGACAAATCAGGATATAAAACACTCCCCTGAGGGCCTGGGGTAAGACCCTCATGACACAAGACTAAAAGAATTCCAGCTGGTGGGCTGCCAAAGTACACTGGAAGAAGACGTTTTCCTGTGGCCAGTGCAAATGCTAGCAAAACAAGACGTATATCGGCCACGCCTTACAGAGCTTTTGGGAATAGAATTCCTTGATAGTAGCCTCCCTTATTAAACCATGATCCTGCCTCCCCTGTTGGGTCAGAGATTCCACATGTCTCAGAAGCTGCAGAAAAGGCAGAGTACACACTCCATACGGCTTTTCACCTCCAATCCCTGATCCTGTCTGCACACATGCTCCTCCAAGAGAAGCCACTGCTTGATGGCCGCATGAGCACAAAGCATGTATGAGACAGAATATGGTCACACGTGCTCACTGGACACTGCAGGACTGGAGGGGCCTTCAGCCACAGGTACCAGCATATGCACCTGTCCAAGGTGCTCAAAAGGTGAACTTTGTCTTCAGAAAACCTATAGCAGGAAGTAGAACTTGGGTTTCCTAGTGCTCAACATTCCTAAAATATAACTAAATAGAAAGATTTCTCTATTTTTTTTTGCCCTTGAAGTGTCCATTCAGAACTTCTGAAAAACTTCTTAGCTTCTTGCTTTAAAGACCCAGCCAGAATGCAGCTGTTACCTTCCTTCCAGAAGGGAAGGTAACAACAGAGGCCCCTGGAGGCAGACAAGCCACAGCTCTGGGCCTGCGTGGCTCTCAGATCCCTGGGAGGTGGCCAGTGTGCAGACACCAAGTTCATTGGGGCCAGCTGGGGGAGGCACTTCCAGTAGCTGTGGTGTGCGAGCCAATAGCCTCGTCTCCCCAGCTGTCCCTTGGGGTCCTAAAGGGACTAGGAAGTGGAAGAAATGAAGACCATGGCACCATAAGTCACTTTCTGCCAACAGGAACAATGGGTACAATTGTGCTTCTCTCACGGCAGCTACCACTGTCAAAGAGCATTAAATAAAATTGTGCACGTTGCCATCCTGAGAACGTGCCACGGGAATGCCTGCATGTGTTCTTTTGGAATCCTAAGGGTCTGGGAAGACCATTCAGGTGAAAAAGATATTCTATAGAAAAGTAACGGGGCCCTCCCTGGTGGTGCAGTGGGTTTGAGCGCTACACTGAGAAGCTAGGTAAGCCATGGTGGCTTCAGGCTTCAGCGCAAGTTCAATCCCCACCCCGGAGGTGACCCACATAGTGCCGCAGACCTCTCCTGACCTGCCCGCTGTGCCCCTCAGCAGTGTACTTTATCAGCCTGCTCTGCTCCCCACTCTGTTTCTGGTGAATCTTCTTGCCACCCGTACCCCATTTCTGTATGCATAAATAAATCTTAAAAAAAAAAAAAGAAAGAAAAGTAATGGAATGGCCAGTTCTTGGGTGACATTTAGGAGAGCCCTCAAAATCAATTCAAATATTTATCATGCAATACCATGCTTTCCCCTTAATGTTAAGGCCAATTCCTAGTCTTTGTTCTGGAAAGGCTCTAGGACAGAGGTGAGACTGTTACCAAATTCAGGGAAGAAGGAGATCCTGAGGGCTGGGACGTTGTCCTCTTGAGTTAAACTCTGCAGTCCCCAAGTGAGGCTCCTGTGTCTGCGTTGTAATTCTGAGTCTTTTCAGCGGGAATACTGAGGGGCAATCATGCAATGTGGTGTGCCAATAAGAGCGAATAGTGTAACTGAGTCAAGTTGGAGGTACTTCATTGCAGCTAAACTCTTGAAAGTTCTTTAGCTTCTCCCAGTTTCTGTTGCATCTCTTTTCTACTGGTTATAAGATCTAGTGAGGGGATTTGGTGAGATTTTTTTTTTAAGATTTATTTATTTATGCATACAGAACTGGGGTACAGGCCAGAGAAGCAGGGGCAGCGGTGAGAGGCTTCACCAGAGACAAGTAGGGAGCAGAACAGGCAGATCAAGGAAGTACACTGCTGAGGGGTGCAGCGGGCGGTCAGGAGAGGTCTGCCACGCCATGTGAGTCACCTCCAGGGCAGGCGGGGATCAAACTCATGCGGAAGTGGCTTTAGCTTCTTAGTGCTGTGCTTTAACCTGCTGCACCACCAGGGAGGGCCCAGGATATTTTTTAAGGTGACTTTTTTTTTTTCTTTATAATATAATAGTTTATTTTTGCATCATTTTGTACTTTTTTTTTTTTTCATCTCAATTGTAATCCCCGTGGGTTTCCCATCACCGAGTCACTTATGTGCCATCAGGTTTGGTGAGATTTTGAAAACTGAAAATTCATCTCTGGATTCATCTGTTTAGTCTGCCTAAGCCTCCTCATTAAGAGTCCAATGAGGGGCCCTCCCTTGTGGCGCAGCGGGTTAAAGCACAGCAAAAAGGAGCTTAAGCCACTTCCGCATGAGTTCAGCATGAGTTCAATCCCCGCCTGCCCCGGAGGAGATCCACATGGCGAGGCAGACCTCTCCTGACCCGCCCGCTGCTCCCTTCAGCAGTGTACTTCTTCGATCTGCCTGTTCTGTACCCCACTCTGTCTCTGGTGAATCCTCTCACCCTCCGCATCTCTGGCCTGTACCCCAGTTCTGTACAAATAAATAAATAAATTTAAAAAAAAAAGAGTCCAATGACTCAACCTCTGGTCTTTCTGGTCTTGTGGAAACATTACGTCCATCTTTGTGTTCAGGTTCATATACTCTTCTCCCTGTGCGCATGTCCATCTCCAAACTTCCCCTTTTTGCAAATACACACATCATATTGCATTAAGGGCTGGCCCTAGTAACCTCATTTATAACTTGACTGCTTCTTGTAAAGACCCCACCCCCAAATAAGTTCAAGTTATGAGGTCCCAGGGTGAAGATCTCAACATGTGCCCCCTGCCCCCAAGGGGACAACTCAACTCACAAAACCGCATCAGATCTAACCCAGGATGCAAAGGTCAAATCTTACCCCAGCCAGCTCCCATTTTGTAACCAGGCACACTGATCTTCTCTCTGAATCTTGATGTCATGGTCTCAGTTACCCAGAGACAGGGGAACAGATTGGTGAAACCCCTGCAGTTCAAAAGCCCAGTGCAGGGAGGTCCCATTAAAACACCTCCGATCGTTCTTGTGGCTTCTCCATGTTGACACTAACTTTTCATACCTCCTTAAGGGCTTTCTGTGACAGTATAACTCTAGCCAGGCATCCTTCAGGCTGTAACTTAGCAAAGAGGGGTGGGGGGTGAGGGGGTGGTGTGTGCGGGGTGGGGGGGTGGAGCAACACTGAAGGAAGGCCTGACTCTGGTGGTCTGAGTCAGTGAGTCAGGAGAGGAGGCCGTGGGGGCTCATGCTGCTCAGGGGCTCAGAGAAGGAAGCTGGGAAGAGATAAGCCCTGCACTGGGCTTAGGGAACTGTGTGTGTGGGGGAGGGGGGAGGGGCTATTTCATCAATATGTTCCCCCACCCCCACGTAACTGAGACCAAGAGGTCAAGATTCAGAGAGAAGGTAATGTGTCTGGTTACAAAACTTGGGAGCTGGCTGGAGTTGACCTTGGCATCCTGGGTTAGATCTGATAAGGTTTTGTGAGTTGAGTTATGTTGTGGGGAGGGGTGCAGGAGGAACATGTTGAGACCTTCACCCTGTTTAGTATCAGACTTTTCTGTAAGATAGATAAAATAAGTGATATTTTCACTAGGTTGAAAGGAAGCTGTGTATAATAGGACTTTATTTGAAATTCTCAAAATAACAGAGGCCTTGTAAAATGGAAATTTATTTCACTCTTCCATGAAAAATTTCTGGAGATAGGCAACCCAATGTGGGCATGGAAGTTCCATGATGATCAGGGACCAGTTCTACCAAATATATTAATATATACCTACTTAATGATTACTCCCCTAACCTTAGCATGTTCCCTCATGGTCCCTGACAGTTATTCTGTTACAGGACAGGGGGAGAGAGCACCACTGAACCCCCAAACCTCCCTGCTCTAAATAGGTTCTGACATTTTCATCGCATCAAGACAAAACATGTAAGACTTTAATGAAAAGGAACTTTAGTACAGTGAATATATAGCACAGAAGACAAAGAATATAATATCTACATCAAGCACCTGAAGTTACCCATCTCCTCATGGGCAAAAGTCAACCCAAAGGGGATTGGCCCAAAGCAAGGCCTGAAAGCCTGACACAGACTAAAGCACCTTCTGGCCGGGACCCATCGAAAAGGGTCAGAAATGACCAGGCAAGTCTGGGAGGAAAAGAACAAAATCAAAATCAATATAAACACCGCCATAGTGTACCTCCCCATGGGTCTCTCACCCACATCTGTTTTAACCAGTCCAGGGCCAGGAAACAAGCATGGTTTCTTCATCACATGCTTGCTGCTCCATCCTCAGGTCTCCTTCTGGCTCTCCATCCTGTTTCCTTCTTCTCCCGGATTTCTTCTTTTCTCTTTTTCTCTCTTCAGCTCCACCCTACTTCTGGGTGAGGCAGGGAACCTGGAACTTCCCCTTTTCCTAGGGACCATCCAGTTACAATTCCATCTCCACCCCTTACATCCAGATTCCAGGTACTAGGAGAATGTCACATTAGCTTGTCTACACCCCATTGAGCTTAGGAAAATGGCCATATAACTTCTTGTCTGTGTGGTTATGGAAGCACAAAATATGAATGTTGGGAGGCAGACCATGGTCGCCACACTGTATATGAAGGGAAGACAGTCATGATCTAAACTCTTTCTTGAGAGTGTTCCTGAAGCACCTATTCTTTGTGTCCTAGAAAATGTCCCCTTCTAGTTTGTATTTCAGTGCATTTGAATTATCCCTCAGTCTCAACTTCAGCCCCATTCCCGGGTCACTAAGTATGCTCAGGTACCTGTTGTACCTTGTGCTTCTCCTTCAAAACCCTGCACCATAATCAATATTGGCTTATGGAGGATCCTCAACTTACAATATTTTGATTAATAATTTTCCAGTCTCTGGATGATGTAAGACCCTTATGCATTCAGTGGAACTGTACTTTGAAATTTTTTTTTAAAGATTTTATTTATTTGTATATACAGAACTGGGGTACAGGCCAGAGGCTCAAGTGTGGCGAGAGGCTTCACCAGAGACAGAGTGGGGAACAGAACAGGCAGATCAACAAAGCACACTGCTGAGGGGAGCAGCAGGTGGGTCAGGAGAGGCCTGCCACGCCATGGGGTCACCTCCGGGGCAGGTGGGAATCGAACTCATGTGGAAGTGGCTTTAGCTTCTCAGTGCAGTGCTTTAACCCTCTGTGCCACCCGGGAGGGCCTGTACTTTGAATTTTTTTGTGGATGGCCCAGTGGCTTGTACCAGCTTTTCCCAATCATTATCAGAAGAGAGTAATTACCCTGTAGCAACCCTGCCTCCTAGCAATTAATTTTTGTTTGATGTTTCAATATACTTGAGCCCCAATATATTTTCAGCTGTGTGTGTACATTAACTACAAGAACCCACATAGCTATTCTATTTGTCAATACAATGTTTAACAAATTCTGTGAAATACTCAACACTTTAGTATGAAATAGGCTTTGCACAATTGTAGGCTAATGATAGTGCTCTGAACATGTTTAAGTCAGGCTAAGCTAAGCTATGAGTTTCAGCATATTACATCTATTTTTCACTTATGATATTTTCAACTTACAATGGGTTTATTGGGATGTTACTTCATTATAAGTTGAAGAAGTTCTGAATCTGACATTGCTTTGTAAGGGCTGAATTCCTGTAAACTAGACTATAATCTCCATGAGGGCAGGACTCTGCCTTGCTCACCATTATCTCCTTTGTATACATAAAAGAGGAAAAAATTTCTTCTAACCTTTTAGTTTCTGTACTGGACCTAAGCAGATCAATAGGAGAAAATCATACATGTTTTATTTAATATTTTTATGTGTACATAGGTGTCTTCAAAAGGAAAATGAAGACCTGAGTCTAAAAGCTTATATACTTTTTTTTTAATTGATTTTTTAAAAAGATTTATTTATTTGTACATACAGAACTGGGGTACAGGCCAGAGGCTCAGGGGTGGCGAGAGGCTTCACCAGAGACAGAGTGGGGAGCAGAACAGGCAGATCAACGAAGTACACGGCTGAGGGGAGCAGCGGGTGGGTCAGGAGAAGTCTGCCACGACATGTGGTCACCTCCGGGGCAGGCAGGGATCAAACTCACGCGGAAGTGGCTTTAGCTTCTCAGTGCAGTGCTTTAACCTGCTGTACCACCAGGGAGGGCCCTTATATACTATTTTAAACAAAGAATATTAAATTGTGGCCATGTGTCAAGACAAAGGGTTTAGGACTTAGGACAATGAATTCTGGTTTAGTGACATGGCAATATCTGGAGAACTAGTGGTAGATAACTGGTTTGTTTGTTTTTTAAGATTTATTTATGCATACAATACTGGGGTACAAGCCAGAGGTGCAGGGGCAGTGAGAGGATTCACCAGAGACAAAGAGGGGAGCAGAACAGGCATGTTGATGAAGCACACTGCTGAGGGGAGCAGCAGGAGAGACAGGAGAGGTCTGCCTCGCCATGTTGGTCAACTCGGGGTGGGTATGGAACTTGCACTGAAGTGGCTGTGGCCAACTTGCAGTGCTGCATCTTAACCCATTGCACCACCATGGTGGGCCCTGAAAACTGGCATTTTATTAAGTTCATTTCACAAGTCCATATTGGTGTCACCTCCCAGCCTCTAGTAATAAGAATATACTTATCTTCTGGTGTAGTGAGAACACTTTTCCCGGGAGATTTTATGACCTGCTTTTAGGTAGAAAGGGGGAATCAGAGACTCTCCCTGCATCTGTCTCTTAAGTGTTTTTGGCTGAATATGCCAAAGCAGGCCCTCTGGAGGTGGCATGTTCTAATCCTCTTCACAGCCCTTAGCACATTTTTATGAATGGATGAATTTGAGTGAATAGAATACTAGAGCAGCCCCAGATTCAAAGCCATTTCCAAGGGGACTTTTCTTTAACTCATTTCCCTGCCTGACTGGGGCAACCTGGCTCCTCCGGTGTTGCACACCTGCCAGGATGCCCAGAACCGGTGCCAAAGGTCTGTGAGGGGTGTGGGTTGGGGCTGTCAGACCGGTCTCTCTGAGGAGGACTCCCACAGCAAATGCCCGTTTATAAAATCAGCGCCAGCCAGAAGTACACCCAGGAGGACAGGGAAATAGAAACTGCAGCAGTGTGGGGGAGTTTTAGATCTGAAAATGCAACCAGCTGCCCAGTGTTTGGGGAGGAAAGTAGGTCGCCACCCTCCCCGCAACTAGACATCATCCCAAGGCCCAAAAACAAGGAAGGGTTGTGTGATGTCTAGTATCATAGACTGTGGGCAAATTTGGTCGCACTCAGCTTTAAGAGAATGATCTTCCCTCTTCATTCTAAGACTCCCTAAAAAATCAGTCTTGCCTGGTCTTGGATAGAGGCTGTTTCTTCAGCCACCTTTTCAAGAATCCATTTTAGCACCATTCAAGCCAAAAGGCAGGGCCCAGAATTCCGAATGACTCCCAAACCCTCCATTTTAAATGTGTTCAATTAAAGAAGGAGCAGTCTGTTCCCTGGCATGGGATCACAGAGCTTTAAAGGAAGGAGAAACTGAGAGAGAGAGAGGGAAAGCTTGTGAAATTGAGAAAGAGAGGGAAAGAGGGAGAGGAAGAGTTTGTGGGATCCCTGAGAGAATGCCCCAAAAAGCCTATTGAGGCATTCTGTGAACATGGTCCCCTCCAACTTCCCCAGCCCTGGGAAAAAAAGTCCAAGATTGAGAAATGAAGACTTACCTTCAATATGATCCCTGCCTCCAGTACCACTACTGTGATGTTTAGCCATAACATTCAGGCATACTTCAAAAACTTCTGACTGAGAAGCTGTGAGATTCATCCTTGGTAGGGTTTGAGGGGTTTTCTAGGTCAGGGCTGACATAATTAGGTGCTGGACTTGCCTGTTCTTGGTTTGCAAGGACTGATTGTTAAATATTCAAGAATTTTGTGAACCAATGAACCAATGATATCTCTTGGTGGGAGTGGGAGTGTTTACACTATAGAAATTGGCAGATGCTATAAATTGGCTTTTTTTTTTCCTATTTTTTTCAGAAATTCTTTACCAGCACTTACCATTCTCCTTAGGCTGGGGATGCTCTGGGGGTTGGTGGTGGTGGGGGGAAAGGTAGGAAGGTTTGGGGCTTTCCTCCATGTCTTTGTCATGTCCTCCTTCTCTTTTCATACATTTCGTTCGGATCAGGGTTTTCTCTGTGGAAACACCCACGGATTTCACTTCTGCTCTAGCAGGGACCATGAAATTTACTTTCACTGCCCTTTGCTAACCCCCCCCCCCCCCCGGGCACAATCCCGAAGGGCAGCAGGCCAACTTTCTTGCAGAAAAGAAGAAAAAGTTGGGGGAGGGGATGGCTTTAATATCAACACGACCACAGGAAGGTAGATGTGGACAGCCAATAATCGAATGTTTGCTGTCTTCAAATACTTGATAATATCAGCCATCCAAGCTTGCCAATTAAAGCCATTGGTGAGATTTTTATATAATTGGATCACTCGGCTTCAGATTTCACTTTCAGAGGTCACAAAAGGTTAAAAAGCAAAGATTATATTTTCATGAAATGGATAATACATGAGACTAGGCTTGGATAAAAAGATTTTTAAACTTTCATATTAATCTGGTACTAAAGAAAAAAAAAGAGATCTCTAGAATTGGTTCGGAGACCTTTAGATTCTGAAGGTCTGAAGAGGGAGCCAAGAACTCCCTTTTTTAATGACCTCCACTCTTCTGCTGGCCTGAGGCCCACCCTGGAGAAGGCTCCCAGGAAGGCATGTTGAGCTGTATGCTGATTACCAGGGCCCCTCCTCCATGTCCAGATGCTCCCTGGACTCATCCACTGGGATATATGGGCCCAACACTGTGCCTGGAGTTGTGGGAGAGTGGGCCCTCCCTGGTGGCGCAGTTAAGCACAACATTGTGGGGCTATCCATAGTCACTGCAGCACGAGTTTAATCCCCAGCCCCAGAGGTGACCCACATGGCTCAGCAGACCGCTCCTGACCCGCCCGCTGTTGCCCTCAACAATGGACTTCATTGATTTGCCTGTTCTGCTCCCCATTTCTGTCTCTGGTGAACCTTCTCACCACCCCTGCACCTCTGGCCTGTACCCCAGTTCTGTATGAATAAATAAATATTAAAACACACACACACACACAGCAGCAGCAGCAGAGCATTCTGTTCCCCATCAGTGTCCTCTAGGAACCGGGAAAGCTAGTCCTGACACTCTGGAGGGACAGCTGGCTAAGGATGCTGTTGCAAGACCAACAACCTTATTACCTAGAAGAAGAAGGAACAGCTCCAGTCTCAGTCTCCACCACGCCCTACCACCAGCCACCCTCCAGCCCTGGGGGAGCTAGAAGGAGGAGCATGAGGAAGCCTTGAATGTTAACCCCCCATCTTTAGGGAGGCCTGCCCTCCAAGCTTATCTCCACCTAGGTCAGCCACCCCACCTGCAGCCAGAACATCACAGGGCCAGGCACAGCGCAGAAGGGGTGAGGGAAGTGGGGAAGTGGGTGACTGGGGCTCCCCCTCTGGGATAACAGGGATGACCCAAGTGCAGGGAAGCATGTGGACAGAGAAACTCCAGAAGTCAGTTTTTCTTGTTGGAAGCACTTCCTGTTTAGAGTTACAAGATTTATCAAAACTTATCAAAAACTCACTCTGGAAAGTGGCCATTGATCCACAGCGGGATTCCTTCCTGGCACACCAGCCACGCTAGGAAGTCATCCCGTTCCCCCATTCAGATGGCCCAAGCTCTACCAGAGGGAGTCATGGTGACAAAGAGCAAAGATGCCAAGCTTCAGTCTGCCCGATGCACACTGTCTCATCAGTGAGATGAGAGCTTACTGCAGTCCTTTCTGGCAGCGCTCTTTACATTCTCAGCCACTTCCTGTTTCCACTTCAAGGTCATAACCCAGGCTACAGTTGGTGTGCTTCACTCGTGAAGGAGGCCCAGCTAGCCCTCCCCTCAGAAGTCATGGCCACCTCTCAGGCAGGTGTCAGCCCATGCAGACTGGAAGGGTAAGGTATCTTTTAGTTCTTAGGAAAACACACAAACTCAAAGAGCTTTTTTTAGAATGCTGGGTTCCACCGCCCAGGAACGGGTCATGCCTGGAAAATCTGTGACTTGATCGGTTTGTGTCTCTCAGCTGTGCTAAAGCCCAGGTCCCGAATTCCCTGGGAGGAATGGGCTTGTTGAAATGCCTTTTTTTGCAAAGGCCTTTTCTTTTGGGAAACCTTGCTTTGCCAAGAAGCCAGGCCTACCAGACAACATTAGGTACCAAGAGGAAGACATGTGTGTGACACCATTTGGAAGCATTGTCTGCTAGTAACTAAATTTGAAAACGTGAAGGAAACTGCCATTCAGACCTGAGCTGGAGTTCAGCAATCTGGGTTCACATGAAAACAGATAAAGGACAGACTTTGCACAATTCTATTACTTTATTTGCTTTATGATATCTCAGCTCTTTTTTTCCATCTTGACTTGTATCATTCATTGGTAAGGATTTTTCTGGTAGAACACAAGGCCCTGCGTGGTTTGGGCAAGGTCAGTATGCCAAGTCAGCCACAGGTTGCTATTTTTGCCTCCCAATTCATTCTCTGACTTTTAGTTTCTCAGTGCTCTCCTTTAACCCGCTTCGCCACCAGGAAGGGCCCCTCTCTGACTTTTTCTCTGTGAAAATGTATTGTTAGCAAATACACCTGAGGTAACACAGAACATGCAGGGCTGTGATCCTTCCTCCAGGTCTCAGAGTGAGCCACATACTCAGGGTCAACGAGGCCAAGGTCTTGGGACAGAGTCCCTGCAAGAAGTGCTCATGTGGCAGATATCCAAACAAAATCTTCTAAATGGGGAAGCGAAGAGGAGAAGGAAACAGGGAGAGAACAAGAAACTCAGGACAGCATAGGAGGTAAGGGTGAGAGAGGCTTCCCTGGGAGCAGTTAGGGAAGCGGAGTCCTGGTCTCCAGAGGGTGGGGTCCTGTTTGCTGTGGGGTTGTCTCCAAAGAGAGAAAGGGGTCCCCTGAGCCCAGTCATGAAGAGAAGCTGCAAGCATGTGGATTTACAGGAAGCAGCACAAGAGTTCATCCTCTTCTTCAGTGAGGGTCCTTGGCAGCAGGAATTCTCATATTCTGCTGGTAGGAATATAAACTGGAAAATCTTGGTTATTTGACAAGTTGGCAATGCATATTCAAGGCAGACAATGCTTTGTGTTCATGGAACTTTGTTTTTCTTCTGGACATGAGAAGACTGTATTTTCCAGGCTGCTTTGTAGGTAGCAGTAGTCACGTGACTGAGTTCTAGGTAATTGGAAAGCAGACAGAGGAAGTGAGGCAAGACAGGACAGGTCTGCTGTGCTATGTGAGTCACCTCCCTGGCTGGGGACTGAACTTGTGCTGAAGCAGCTGTGGTCAGCTTTCTAGTGCTGTGCTTTAACCCTTGCATCACCAGGGAGGGTCCAGACTCTGTAATTCTTAACTTATTTAGTTATTTTAAATAGCCTGTTGGAAATGTACAGCAATTTTGCAATTGACAGCTGGCCTTGCTTACTCTGGGCAAAAGTGTATTGTGTGCAAAGAAATCGAATCCCTTCGAGGGTCTTCTGGTCAGGGACTGAGCACCACCAATCTTAAGGTTAAACATCTCTTTGCCCTTTACCAGTAGGAGAAGCTCCTGCGCCCTCCACATAACTTTAAGGCTGACAAAACTACCCTGGCTTTAAGGAAGGAAGCAGCTTTTCATCACAATGTTATCCAGATTTCCTCAGGGAGTTTCTGAGCCTCAAAACTCTCTTCTTTTTGGGTTCAAAGTTGGACTTTGGTAAACTGCAGTCACAGATGTCCCTTCCCCCAAGACAAGCTGGGTGATGTAGACCATGTCCAGGCTTCAGGGACTAGGGCAGGAAATTACACTCTAAGTTTTTATTCAGAAAACCAACAGTGTTACTGCTAAATAAACTTGGGGCCCTGAAACCTAGATGTCCTAGCTTACAAGATCAAAGAGTCTTGTGCAATATCTTCCAGGGAACTGTGAATAAAAAACTATATGGGGCTTTTTGTGTTCATCCTCTAGCCACATGCTCATGCCAAAATTAAGTTGTAGCCCCAGTTTTTTCCCCCTGCTGAATCTAGTCACTTTTCAATAGTCCCTCACAAGGAGAAATAGGTCCCTGAAGTTTCCTATTGAGGGAGTTTCTGATGTTCCAGGAAGGGATCATCTATTAATATAAACACCGTGTAAGTTCTGTGTGTAATGGGACAAAACTATTTTAGTTGAATTCGTGGTGGTTTTTGGCAAAACACATGGTCCCAAATGAAAAGATGTAATAAAGGAATGACTTATTTTTTTAAAGATTTGTTTAGTTATGCATACAGAACTGGGGTATAGGCCAGAGGTGCAGGGGTGGTGAGAGGATTCACCAGAGGTGGAATGGAAGCAGAACAGGCAGACGGATGAAGTACACTGCTGAGGGGAGCAGCCGGCAGGTCAGAAGAGGTCTGTTGCACCTTGTAGGTCACCTCCTTGGCCAGGAATCAAACTAGTGCTGAAACAGCTACAGCTACCCTTGCAGTGCTGTTGTTTAACTGGTTATGCCAACAGGAAGGCCCCAGGAATAACATATTGAACATGAGATCCTGATGTGCTACCTGGGGGGAGGAGGTGGGAGGAGAGATTTGCCCCGGAGCAAAGGAACAAAGCCAGAGGACCCCGACGGCCCAGAAGACAGGTTAGTGCAGCTGACTCTTGAGCTATGTGGGAGCTAGGGGTACTGACCCTGTTTTGAAAATGACTTGAAAATCCACATGTAACTTCTGACTCCCCCAAAACTATAAGCAACCTGCTGTTGGCCAGAAGTTTTACCAATAACATAAGCAGTTGATTAACACATATTTTATATATATATATATATATATATATATATATATATATATACTTTATTTCATTGTTACAATAAAGTGAACTAGAGAAAAGAGTGTTATTACAAAAAAATGTAAGTGGATCATCATGAAGGTTATCTTCATGTTGAGCAGGCTCAAAGGGCAGGCATAAAACACTCTGGTGTAGTTGGGTCATGTTGTTCAAAGTCTAGTCTAATTCTTTTTTCCATTCCTCTCCATGATTCAGATCCTGCCCGGCCCTTCAAGGCCCAGCTGAGACTATACCCACAGAGGTCTTTGCAGGCAGGTCAGTACACACTACCTCTTTCTTATCTCCCAGTCACTTTCAAGTGGAAATGTTATGTCATACACTACTTAACCTGGGAGCTGTACAGTCTGATGAATACCTGGGCATTGCATTTGGATTATTACTAATGCCCAGTTTAGGTTGGTACACACGGTGTACCAACCCTTGAAGAGTTTTCTTCCCCAAGGTGTTTGGAGCTGGGGTCCTTCCTATAGAACATATTGCTTCTTTCTCTGAGTCTCAGTTCCTCTGTGCCTGGTTCCTCATTTACAAAATACTTTAGTGGTTTTTAAGAGTCAGATGAGAAAATTCATGTAATGCATTTCACACTCAAAAAGTTTAGTGTTTCCATTTTTAAAGTGGTCCCCCAATTCTTTGATACACCTCCCATCTGGAGGTATTACTGTATGTCATGTCTCCTTGAATCTGGTCCCTAAAACTTCTTGCCTAGAACATAGGTATGAGATGCCACACCAATTTCTAGCCCTAAGGGTTTAAACTAGCAGCTTCCAGACACCATACTGTGAGTGAGCGTGGCCACACAGGAGGCCCATTTTGACAAAAGTCTGAGCAGAAATAGAAGCCAACAGTCAGCATAAAGCAAAGAAGGTTTTGAGATGACTCCAGCAGCAGCCACCACTTGACTTTAGCCACAGAAATCAGGGATCAGGAGCCCAGAGCCTGAACCCAGGCAACCCCCAGAACCATGAGTGATAAAAATAAAATAAATATTGTTGCTGTTTTATTTAAGATTTATTTACTTTTGCATACGGAACTGGGATACAAGCCAGAGGTGCAGGGGTGGTGAGAGTGTTCACCACAGACAGAGTGGGAGCAGAACAGGCTGACTGATGAAGTACACTGCTGAGGGGAGCAATGGGCGGTCAGGAGAGGTTTGCCACCCATGTGGGTCATCTCCAGGGTGGGGTTCGAACTCATGCTGAAGTGGCTTTAGCTTCTTAGTGCTGTGCTTTAACCCGCTGCGTCACCAGGGAGAGCTGAACATTGTTGTTTTAAGTCACTAAGTTTTCCAGTGATTTGTTATCCCGCAATGGCTATCTGCAGCCTATACTTAATTGCTTCAAGGAGATTCACATTGGTCCTTGAAAGAAACTGGCTTTTGCTTGGTGTAGTTCTGTTGGCATCTGGGCACTCATTCCTGACGCTGCCCCCTTCCTCTCTGTAGTCAGGTGTCTCCGTCCTCACCTTGCAAGGACCTCAGCCTGAGTCTGGGCTGCATTCAAGTTTTCTACCCAGAGTAGCTTTCTTAACTCCCCTAAGTTCAATGCTTTCGAAGAATTGTTGGGGAGGAAAGGTGTTGCCCAACTCTGACAGAATAACCTCATGGAGACTCATTCTATTAACTTCCTTTTCTGTGTATGCTTGATGCTGTTTTTTCCAAAATTTAAGTTTCTTCAGGGCAGGGATCTTGTTTTAATTTTGTTTATGGAGCAATTTAAGTTTTACATTTTAAGAAAGTTTAGTTAGGATTTTTGAGAAAAGAGCAATTATAGCAACTTAGTAGTATTGACTCTGTGAAAAGCCTAAGTTCATAATTACACTCAAAAGGGACAAATTGTCAAAAAATTAGAGAAAAACTGCACTACCTGAGATGGATCTCCATTACAGGAAAAAAAAAAATACAGAGAGATAAATCACTGTACTGTTAAAACAGGGTGAAGTTTGTTCATATAAATGAAAAGCTCAGAGCTTAAAGGAATCTATTGTTTTCTGTCGCCTGTACTTTGCTTGGTTTCATTTGACTTAAGAATCAGGGCAAGAAACAGAATAGCCCAGAGAGACTGTAAGTAAGTTACTAAAATGAGGAATCAATAGTGGTTAAAGGCTTATCTCCTACTCAAGCTCCTTATTTTGTGTGGAGAGAGAGAGGAATGAGAAGCATGAGGTGAAAGGCTTTTTTTTCTGCTTGGAGATGTAAAACCAAAGTTTTTGTGTTAAACATACTTTACTTTTAAAATATGAAAATAATTATTTTAAAGATTTGAAAAGATGGGAATCTGTCCAGTTTCCTATCTAGGCAGGGTTAAGACATGAGCCCCACGTAAGTAACACTGACCAGCTATGCCAATCCTTCTGCTAAACCAAACTTCTGGGAGTACAGAAGTAAAGGGGGACCCTGCTATCCTCCACCCCAGGACTCCACCTGCCTGCTCCCCTCTCCCTGCTCAGTGCTCCATGCCAGGCCAGCAGGCCATGGAGTGTTTACTGACTTGGGCTAAGCCACACCTCCCAGCGTCCTTTCACCAGTTTCATTTGGCACCCTGAGCAATGGTCTCTGATTGCTGACTCTTCTGCCAACAGCAAACATTGTCTATTCTCTGGATATGTTGGCAGGAAAGTGACATTTTTTTACCTTCAGGCCAGCCAAAATTTTGAGGCCAGTTAACGTCCCTCATGATCTCATCGAAGTCATCCTTCACTTCAGACCAGAATGAAAGTCTAACTGCTGTGTTCCATGCTCAGCCCAGCCTCGCTCTGGAGGGCGATGTCTTCCACCGGACAACTTCTCCCAGTGGTTCTCCTCTCTGAGAACCATCTCTCCATCCTATTTCCACAGACTTTTTTTTTTTTTTTAAGATTTTATTTATGCATGTATACAGAACTGGGGTACAGGCCAGAGGTGTGTCAGGGGTGGGAGCTGAAAGAACTCACCAGAGACATAGTGGGGAACAGAACAGACAAATCTGCTGACATACACTGTAGAGGGGAGCAGCAGTCAGATTAGGAGATCAGGAGAGATCTATTATGCCATGTAGGTCACATCCCTGGCTGGGGATGTGCAGTGCCTGCAGACAGCTTCATAGTGCACTTCCACCCATTGCATCACAAGGGAGGGCTTTCCACAGGCCATTTGAGTAATCCCTTTGCCTTGGTTGAAACTCGATTTTTCCAGGTATTCTGCCCCGATGGGCCTCTTCCATTTCCAAGTGGAAAGGTCTAGCACCTCTCCTCACCACTAGTCTTACCATCATCCTGGGAAAGTTTAATGTTTTCATGGGCATCTCAGCCAATATCTTAGCCTCAGGTTTATTTACCTCAATTCCAGTGACGTTTGTCCTTTCTCCACTTCAGCCACATCCAGATCCTATATAGTTTCAGAATTCAGAATTGAAATTTAAAACTCCGTATGATGAAACTTGTTTTAAAAAACACTCACAAAATTACTTCCAATATCTGCCTTTCTGTCGTCCTTGACTTTGAGCATTCATGTTGTCAAACATCAACATATTGCTACTTCTGGCCAGTGGTCAAGTCCATCTTCTCCAAATTGCACAGAGGAGGGAGACAATATATACAGAGACAAATAAACAGGAAAATACGTGACAGTGATGAGAGCTACTCAGGGAATCGAGACAGGGTAACTTGACAGAGAACCACTGAGCAGCTCGTGCCGGTTGAGAGCCATCAGAAGCAGCGTCTCTGAAGAGTATTTACAATTACAAATGGAAAGCAAGGATTGCCAGCTGCGTGAGGACCCAGGCAGGAGGAAACTAGCACCGAAGTTGTAAGCGGGAACGAAGGAAGGCATGGAAAGGAGGCGCATGTGTTAGGAGAGCAGACACCCACAAAGTGCAATTGGAAATGAGGTCACACAAGCAGGAAGGGCCAGGCCAAGTGTACAGGGTGAGGAAGCTGGGTTTTATTCCAAAAGCAGTCAATAGAAAGCTTCTGAAGGTTTTTAAGGAGAGGAGGGACACAGTCCAACTTGCATTGTTAAAAGGTCACTGTGAGTCTTGCCCACTGCCTTGTGGGAAGCGGATTGTGAAATGCAAGCGTGGAAGCCACAGGAGTGGTGAGGAGCAATGGGAGAGGGGTGGGGGTGGGGCTGGGGCACAAGGACCAAGGCTACAATGGCTTGATGGCTGGACTGGCGGTGGGAGAATAATGGAGATGCTTGGGGGTTGGCCCGTCAGGAGGCGGCCAAGGACTGAGCCTGTTCTCTGTCCATTCAGACTCCTTCATGCCTGAGTGATCATTTAAAATGTCTCCTGTCTGTTCCTACCAATGTACTCCACACCCACCTCTCACAGGAAGGGTCTCTCCAAGAGTTTTGAAGACTATTTTAAATTCCCTATCTTTTCATACTGTGAGGTCTCTCATATGTTCTGGATTCTTCCCACTTGGGCTTATTTTCTGTCTCTGGCCCACGAAGGTGCCCTTTGTTCCAGCCACATCTAACTGCTCACTGTTCTCTGACCACTTCCTAATTCATGGCCTTAGCCCTGGCACGTACTGTTTCTTCTTTCTAGAATATTTCTTCTCCCCCGCCTCATTTGCCATTCTCCTGACTTCTATTCCCCCTACAACAGGTGTCCCCTCTTCCACTGAGCCTTCCCAGAAGCCATGGTTATATTTAGACTTCTGTGCACTGAAAACAAAGCACCACAGATGTCCAACCTGTGTGTCCTTTTCCTGTTGACAGAGGATTCCCTAAGGACTAGAGCCTAGCACAATGTACCCAAAGTAAAGATGGCGAAAAATGTAAGAGCCGATGTTATCCTGTTAGGCATGGTTTGTCTTTGGGGTCTGAGAATGCGCATTACAAGGTCAAATCACAGAAAACACTGAATTTGATAAAACCCTTTATCTACTTCTTTCCTTCTCCCAGCTCAATTCTGGGAGGTTACCTAAAGGCTTGAAAGCCTCTGAGGAGGGGAATTTATGTGCTCAACATTCTCCACAAAAGGGCTGGGCCTCTGCACACACACACTGTATCAACATAGAATATTGACTCCTGGTAGAATTAGTGCTCAGATTACCTTTCCTCCCAGATGTAGTCTCTGGGAAAATCTTAAAGGTCATCTGCTTCAACGTGAAGTTTACTGTGATGTGTTGGGGCTCAGGGGGAGATTCCCCACATCTGGGTTCTCAGACTGATCAAGCAAACAAGTTAACATCAGGCAGATTGATAGGAGAAAAAGAACACATTTAATTGCATATACATGAAGGATTTATAGAGCTATAAGTTCCAGAGTAAATAAGACAGATTGTTTATATTCTTGAGCTAATGAATGGGATAGTGGTCGGAGGCATCAAGGCGTGAAGAGAGGGTCTCACATTATGAGTTGTGGGTAAACCCGACAAACTCTAGGAGTTTGTCCTGCCATAAGATAGCTTCTCTGGTGAAAAGGTTATTTGGGGATATATATTCACTGGATAATGTTCACTCTTTAAGATAATGGTAACAGTTTTTCTAAAGCACACAGGCCTCCACTAACCTTTGTTGTGACACATACGTACAGGAAGAAAATTGTGCTGGACATTATGGAGAGGCTTATTCTTGAGCTGTTTAAAGAATCCATTATATTCTACTGACTTGCGGACCTATACCCAGACCTGGTCTTGCCCCTGAACTTCAGATTCTCTTACCCAAGTGCCAGTGGACTTCTCTACCTGAAAACTTCCAAACCTGGCAAATCTAAAATCAAGTTCATCGTTGTTCCTGCCTCCACACTGTCTGTGTCTGGGAGTCTACTAGGGACTCATGGACGAGTCGCTCTCCTCTGTCCCTATTGCTGGAATCCTCAGCTTCTCTGGCAGGCACAGCCCCTTCACCAGCCTCTGGGACTCCAGACTGTCCTCTGGATTCCAGGGGCTTCCTGAGGTGCAGATCCAGACCTGTCCTTTCAATCCTGTCTGAAACACTTCGCCTACCCAACTCAGGTTATCAAATATTAGTTTGCATTTGAATCGCCTTCCAAGCTTCCTAAAAATGCGTATTTCTAAGACACTCTCCAGACTCAACAAATCTAAGAGTCTGCCCGGTGGGGCCATGGGCTCCTGACTTAGCCTTGCTGGGTCCAACATGATAAATACTGGTCTAAGGGATGAACCCAAGCGATTTCACTTTACCAGGCCCTTTTTCAGTGTTTCTTGCCATTGTTTGGGCATACTGGAAGTTACCCCATACTCCTCTGGGATCTCCTTGGGACAGAGAAGTCATCAAAATAGCAACAGAAAGGTTAGCAAAAGAAGACCAATCAATTTAATAGTATACATATGGAGAAATGTTGAATTTACATACTTACAAATTCTAAAAAAAAATAGGCTGGACCAGGAATATGTATCCTGCATTTAGGGACCCTGGGGCATCAAGGAGAGAGAAGAGAAGATTTCACTTTGTTCCAAGCACATCTCCATGAAGGGATGGTGACATTTTTCTTCCCTCACTTACATGCAGCTGCCTTGGACTACAAGTCCCAGCATGCATACATCAGACTGGGGGGGGTAAGGGGGCAGCTAGGAAGAGCAAGGGGGACATAGAAAGGGAGGTGGGGCAAAGAGGGGACTTGGAGGAGACATGGAGAGACAGCAGAGATACCTAGGAGAGACACGTGGGTGAGAGACACTGAGGCTGCTCCTGATCCTTGACAGAGAGAGTGGCAATCATCTTGACTTCATGTTGGATTCGAAGCTCTATTTTGAGTCTTGAGTCTCTTTTCTGTGCTTGCACTCGGGCCTGCCACCCCTTTCTTATGGTTTCCTGGCAGAAAGTACCTTAGACTTAGGACATGCTTTAGGCTTCAGCATTCCCGCTTTGGGCTGAGACTGTTCAGTTGGGTAATCGCCTATTAGGGGATGGGTAAAATGTTAGTTTTATTGGGAAACTATTCTTTGAATTTTTCTTCTTCTCTCTCTCACTCCCCATACCAATTCTATTAAAAATATTTCATGTTAGGGCCCTCCATGGTGGGGCAATGGTTCAGCACTGCAAGTGAGCACAGCTGCTTCAGTGAGTGAGTTCGATTCTCATCCTGGAGGTGACCCACAGGTGTGGCAGACCTCTCCTGACCCCCACCCACTGCTCCCTCAGCAGTGTACTTCATCAGTCTGCTTGTTCTGCTCCCCACTGTGTCTCTGGTGAATCCTCTCCACCCCTGCACTTCTGGCCTGTACCCTAGTTCTGAGAGCATAAATAAATAAATCTTAAAAAGAAAAAATCTTTTAAAAAGTCTTTCATATTAGGACTATCTTTTGTGCATGTGGATGACTAGACACGTTTTAGGGTATATGTACCCCTCAATATTTTGGGAGCCGTGGCTGCATGCTAATACTCCCAGTTTGATTTCAGTGTGCTGATTCTCTCATCATGGATGAAAATACATGGGAGGAAAAAATCCTGGTATTCTTTTTGTTCTAGAGTTGTAACACATAAAAATAAAATGCCTCAAGAAAAGTACATATAAATAAAATAAAATACATGTAAATAAAATGGGGGGTTGGTGGACAGAGAGCCAGAGAAAGAAGAGGAGAGTGAGAACCAGGCCCTAGATCACTGCCAGCTGCTGCCCTGTGCCTCAGCCAGAGCTCTGGATAGGAGGAGCTCAGTCTCTTGGCATCCGCATGAGAGCCTAGACGTGAGATTGTCCTTCTGGGCAGCTGAGCAGCTGGTACATGTGGAATTTCTCATTGTGGAGTGTCCCAGAGCCACCAGCTGCACAGATGGACGCTGGTCCTCCAGGGAGCTTCCCCAGCAGAGCGACTGGGGCTGCTTTAGTGGAAGAGTAAGGGGCTGTGGGACGTAGAGCCAGAGCGCTTGCCGAGGACATGTACAGAGTCTTTATCTTTTACCTGTAAGTAGAGGGCCAGCGGGAGCTATAACTGTTATGAGCACAGGGAACAGCGGTTTTATTTTTGGGATGGTTAGAACTCAGCAGAAGTGAGATTTTAAAATTAAGCTAGTCCTCTCCTTCCCTGCCTGGTTTTATTTATTTTTTAAGGATTTATTTATTTATGCATACAAGAACTGGGGTACCAGACGTGAAGGTGTGGAGAGGATTCACTAGAGACAGAGTGGGGAGCAGAACAGGAAGATTGATGAAGTACACTGCTGAGGGGAGCAGCGGGAGAGACAGGAGAGGTCTGTTGTGCCATGTGGGTCTGCTCCCTGGCTGGGGATCGAACTCATGTTGAAGTGAATGTGGCCAGCTTCACAGTGCTGCTCTTTAACCCGCTGTGCCATCAGGAAGGGCCCTCCTGCCCCATTTTGTAAAGAATAAGTGCCATATGAAGCACTAGAAACTGGACGCAGGTTGAGTCACTCAACTCTTTTTATAGAGCTGAAATGAGCCTAGGGTTCATGTGATTTTTAGAATTGAAAGCAGAACCTGGAGCTTCTGGTTGTGACTCCTTGTCCCCCACTCTACCTCCTCTGAAATGTCCTGGGCAGAGCCCCTGCCCAGAGAGACCTTCTGTTGGCCAGTGACTGGAAAGTGTCTACACAGCGCTTTCCCTTTGGATGCTATTAGTTGAAAAACCCACCCAAGAAATAAACCCAAAGAGTTCATGTAACAGCTTAACATCTCCATCGATGGAGGTGAGTTTCTCTGGAGGTTCTCTTGCTTTTGTCTTGTGATTTTAATATGGTCGAAGCAACTCGAAGCTCACATCCTCAAGAGATAACATTCAAAGACAGGAAATGGCAAATATGCATCTCTGGCCCAGTTTTAAAAGCAAGGAAAACCTTTCTGGAATCCCCAGCCTGATTTCCTTCCCACCCACAGCTAGGCCTCCTGCTGCAGCGGCCACTTTTAAGGGAAATGGCTCAGACTCACCAGCATTCCTCCCTGGGGCAGGGAGGAACACAGCCAGCACACAGGTATCCTAAACAAACCAAACCCAGACTGTTTTAGCAAAGAAGTGGGGGTGAGGACGGTTGAGGAGAAAATCAACAGGTCTTCTGCTCTCTCCTTTGAGTCACACTGCACATTAGCGATGAAAGGTTTTACATCTTCAAGAAACCATTTACTTCTTTGAGCCCAAAGCCTCTCAAATTTAGGATTTTTTTCTTGCAGTTCATATTTTTAAAAAATGTGTATATAGATAGATTTTTACATCATTATTCGTTTTTGCAGTTTGTTTTTTCCTCTCTGCTGTAGGTCCCATAAAATTTCCACCACCAGTCACCTGTGAACCATCACTGTAGTCTCTTGTAGTCTTCCTGCCCCATTTAATCCGGCTCCTCCTCCTCCCTTGCAGAAGGTCTCCAATTTATAGTTGCCTTGATGTTCATACTGCCTTCCTGCGGGCAGGAGAGAAAAGCCGCCTGTCTCTGGTGAAGTGTGGCCCTGAGCAGCCTGGTAGCCGACACACTCTGCCTTTGCCAGCCACAAGCACAGCCCAGTCGTTTGAAGGAGAGCGTTTTCTTTGGCCCAATTAACAGGAAATAAAGGCAGGAACTTTTTTTTCCCTTTTCCTTCTGCTGGCTCCTTTTCTTTTTGGCCATTCTAAATGAGTAGGCTTAAGACATTACTTTTAGTTGAATTTCCACTAACCTTGCCACCAGGGAGGGAGAAAATGAGAGCTTTCAATAATATTTAGGCCAATGTTTAGGTAAAGCCAGGACAACATTTCTTTCCTGGCTGTGTGTGTATCAGCATTAGCAAAGCCTGTAAGAATGTTCTCTACTCATTACTTCCCCAGGACTGCTTCTCTGAAGCCCGAGGACTGCCAGAAGCCTGGCTGGCTGGCTGGCACCTCTCAAACCTCCTGGGTTCCACCTCCATTCTCCATGTCTCTTCCCTTCACTCAAACTTACTGGTTCATCAAATAAATAAATAAATAAATAAAAGGAGACTCTGAGTTTTCTTTATCTTTGATATTTGAGTGAAAGCCAAAAAGCATCTGGGGTCCTCTGCTTGGAACAGAAGGTGCCCTGGCCCCTGCAGCAACTTAGACCTGCCTGCAGGAGAAAGGTTTGAGCAGGCAGGAAGGACACGCTGCATTCAAGATAATCCAAGTTCAAGTTGATTTCACAGGTGCAGCTGTAGTTATCACTCCTGTTCCTCCCTGGTCCTTCTGTGGGCTTCCTTTTGTTCCAGTGGGTTTGAAGAGGTGAAGCCATCCTGCCAGGGGTAGGAGGGAGGGGTGAGCCCCCTCAGCCTTGGCTGGCTTCCTCAGGTGACTAGTTCTGCAAGCTGAGCTCTCTCGCCATGTCTGGCCAAAAAGGTTGGCATGTGAGGGGCAACTTGCTGATGACAGAGGAGAACTAGCTCCCTCTGCCTCATATCCAGACTGAGAACAACGCAAACAATGAGCACCACTCACAGAACAGGGTTCCCGGGACCCTTGGTGGTGCACAGGTCTCTGATGGACACTGCACAGGTTTCTTCCTCCTGCACAGGTTTCTTCCTCCATCCGTGTTCTTCACTTCCATCCACCGTGGGCATCTTCCTCCTCTGTGAGTCCTCAGGAGTCTGCAGCCTCACCTCCCTGCTTTCTTTGTCCCCACTTCCCTCAGCCTATGTCCTGAAAGTGCCTCCTGTCCTTCCACTTTTTTTCATCTCCCTGGTCTTGCCAGAGTGTGCAACTATTCTCCCTGGCTTACACGGACCAGATACATCATAGCTCTTCACAGCCAGTGCAAAACCTAAAATGCTGTCTTGTGCTCGAACTCTTTGGTGGTTTCCCACTGGACAAAGAACAAATCCAAAATCTGTGACCTAGAGGTCCTGTCTCATCTGGCCTCTGTTCCTTCAACTGCTGCCTGAAATGAGTCCTGCCAGCCTGTAGGTTTAAGCAAGGTGGGGCTTCATGGCCCAAGACCAGGCAGCTTCATAGGGCCTGGCCCTCAAAAGGGGGCCTACACTGGCAGTTAGATGCTCTGTGCTCAACATCTTGATAATTAGATAATGGTCTTTGTTTTGCAAGTCTAATAATTCAAGGGCGCATGACATTCACACCCGGCAGACACTCAGCTGCCCAGGAGTCTACCTCCTACTGCCTCCGGCTCCCTGGGGCCCCATGTCCCACCTAACCTGTCGTCCCCCCACCCCTATCTCCGCTTGCTCCCTGTGACCATTGCCACCCTCTGTCTGGACCGATGACCAAGTTACCTTGGCAGAGGGAGACCCACATTCTGCTGTCACATCTCATTCTAGACAGCTCCTGCACCCAGCCTAGGATGAGAGTGACAGCAGAAAGGCCTCGCCCACCACTGACTGAGGCCAACATCATTATTTGCATGTGGCTACACTACTTACCTAAGCAGCCCTGAGCCTGAGATTCTCAGGGCCTCTGCCCAGACCTCTCTTTCCATGCTTGCTCCTTCCTCATCTCTTAAGTCTCAGCTCATGGATCACCTTCTCAGACATCCTGCCCTCCTCCTCCTGCCCAAAGCAAAGCAATTCTTTGTTTTCTTCTGCTCAATTTGTCATCCTTTGTGATAATGTATTTGTTTTATTTTTTAATTTCTGTCTGCCCAGGAAACTCTAAGCTCCATGAGGACAGGGTGCTTATCTCTCACAGTCAATAACCACATCACTTAGCATGATCTTTTGTGCAATGCTGGCATGCGCACTATATGCTCAACACGTATTTGTTGAGTGAGTAAATGAATGTACTTCAGATGTGGGGGGCGGAGAGGGGATGGTTCTTATTTGAAGCAAACGCGGCTCAGAAGCTACATGGTGGGTCCACAGGAATTTGCTTCCTATTGCATTCGCGCATCTTTTCTGTATGCTAAATATGATAACATGTCAAGAAGTTTTAGAAAGTAAACAGAGTTGCTTTGGGTTTTTATGTATAAATCCTATTGATACTATTTTCAACTTGCTATTTTCTGCTCAACAAATCTGAAAGGGTCTGTCCCTATCAGTCCACACAATCAATTCATTATTTTAAGTTGTTAAACGGTTTCCCACACTGTGAGTGGTGATGACACACTTTGTTTAGATGTTTCCCTACTTGCTAGACAACTAGGGCCTTGAAATGTCTTCTTGTGGTTATTAGCAATGCCGCCCTGGTCTTGTAGCCGCATTTCTCTAATGTCCAATAGATACCAGAAGGGAGAATTACTTGGTGCATAGGCTTACACATTTTTATTGTCCTAGATGGCAACTATGTGTCCTTAAGCCACCCCATCTGCTTGACCCAGGAGGACATCTAGGGAGGCCAGGAAGCGAGAAAGGGTGTAAGCTCTGAGGTGATCGACAGACCCAAGTTCCCTCCCAACCTCCTCTCTTGTTGCCTCTGACCCCTCCCAGTGGACAGAGGGACGCTCCTGGCAATGACTTCTTTTAAGAAAAAATAAGGAATGATCCTCTTTTATATTTCTGCTCAGCGACACTTCCTCTACCCCATGCAGCAGAAAAGACTTCAGAAGAGACATCAGAAACCCTTAGCTTAGAAACAGCAGAGAATTGCAGCATGGGCAGACAACCTGACTCCAACTCTCGAGTTTGAGATGGACAAGTGGGAAAGCTTGGAGCCTCCCTAGGATCAGCATGTAATCATTCAACAAGCATTCCTGCATGCAGCACCGCGGGGCTGATCACCCAACCAGGGACCCTAATGCAGAAATAGAGTCCTGGAAGCCCCCAAATGCATGAGCTAGTGCTTTTTAGTGGGAGCTATGAACAGAATGTTTATGTTCTCCCAAAGTCCTAACACCTCAACATGGTGGTATTTAAAGAGGCGGTCTTTGGGAGGTAATCAGGGTGACCTGAGGTCATGAGGGCGGAACCTTGTCTGTTGGAATTACTGTTCCATGAGAAGAAATAGAAGGGAGCATTCTACTTTCCCACCCCTCCCTTTTCCTCCTGTCTCTGTCTGTCTGTCTGCCTGTCTCTCATCCCTCCCCCACTCCCCCCACCAAGGAGCTCGCTGCAGATAACAATCTGCCCAGCACCTTGATATTGTCTGTCTTCTCCAGTTAGCCTGCAATGGTGAGAAAATAAATTTTCTGGTGTTAAAGCCACTCAGTGTATGGAATTTTTTATAGCAGCTTAAGCAGAGTAAGACAGTTAGACACCTGACACACTTGGGTGCCCATGGGGACTCGGGGCTGCAGTTAGTCACCAATTGGTACAGAAGTACTTCAGTATTTTAGCAAGTGGTACAGATATATTGTGGTGTGCTAGCTTTGTTCATGGAGTTTACATTCTAGTAAGAGGAGGCAGATAGTATGTAAACTAAGCAAAATAAATAACATGTCCAAGTGTTATATGCTAGAGAGAACAAGGCAAAGCAGAAGATTAGAAAACATCACGGAGGGACAAAATTGCTATTTCATGTTGCAGGAAGGAGAGAGACAGAAATGGCATGTTCCCCATTACTTAAGGGCACTTTCCAGAAGTTGCACGGTATATTTAAAGCCTACTGAGAAAACCTAATCACATAGCCAACCTGCTGTGAGAGAAGATGGGAAATGTAGGCTTAATTCCGAGAAGCCATGAACTAGCCACTGGGGGGAAAGGGTCCAATTATAGAAGGTGCAGAGAATGGATTTGGGATAATAGGAGAATAACATGATTGGATTGTGTTAAAAGAACGCAGTTTTCCTGGATCTGTTGGGAGACAATTCTCCCCACATCTTGCATTGCAAACACGTGATATAGAGGTACTGACTGCCTTTATTCTGGTCTTTCCAAGAGTGTTTGTCTAGTCAATACTCTTGGAAGACAGAGATAGTGTCTCTTCCTGGAGCAAAGTCCAAGATTGCTGAGTGTCTGATATAGTAACAATAATGTCTCCTTCAGCAAATGCACGATCATTATAAAATATTGGGTTACAGGGTTCATTGGGTCTTCTGCACTGTCCTGTAGGAACTGGAGCTCAAGGAACCTGCATAAGCATATATGTTTTAATTAATAATGTTCAATTATTGCCAAGTGTCAAAGGAAAATGGTTCCTTTCCAATAGAGAAGACTGGCAGACACTCCCTTCATAAAGTGACCAAACAATACCACCAATTAACACCATGTGCTTCTTAAAGCAATGCCCTGAGAAGACCTGTATTCTTGTTAAAATACTACAGCATTAAAATACTATTGCATTGTATGGACTAGTGTTAAATGTTGACGCGCCAAAGCATCTTACTATTATAATATTATGACTATTAAAATATTAGGCAAATGTCTAGTGATTATGGAATAATACAGAGTGGTAAAGATTCCTGTCATGTCATTGAACATTGACTAGAAAAAAATCAAAATTAAAGAGGAAGAAAATATATATTTCTTAAAGCTAGTAGGGCATTTTATCTGCTTATTCATAGTTTCATTCATTCATACATTCATTTAACAAACTTAGCTCCGTGCTAAGTTTTCAGGAGGCAAAAATGGATGAGTGGAATGTGTTAGCAGAAAAGATATACCAGGAAGAAGAAATTACACATTATCTAACACATATCCATATTCAAATTCCCCATGGAAAAGTCAAGTATGAATATATGGAGTTAAAATCATTGCATCATTGCTAACTTTCTTGAATGAGATCATAGTATTGAAATTATGTAGGAAAATGTTCAAGTTCTTAGGAGATACATGTTGAATTATTTAGGAGAGAAGCATTATGATAACTATATTTTCAAATGGTTCAAGAGTAAAGCATTTATGTATCCACAGAGACAATATACATGTGCCTAAATTGCTAACCACTGGGTCCAACTGAAGAGAAAATGGGTGTCCACTGGATTATTCTACAATGTCCTCCATAGTTTGACTTTTTTAAAAAATGAAAAGTTGGGGGGCCTCCCTGGTGGCACAGCACTGCAAGTGAACTGCAGCTGCTTCAGTGCCAGTTCGATTCCCCACCTCAGAGGAGGACGTGGCACGGCAGACCTCTCCTGACCCGCCCGCTGCTCCCCTCAGCAGTGTACTTCATCGATCTGCCTGTTCTGCTCCCCACTCTGTCTC
>NW_004567114.1:38580091-38606066 GCF_000260355.1 Condylura cristata | reverse complement strand
GGGTAGGCTTAGGGCTGGGGGCTTGGAGACACCATCCCTGGTGGATTCTCTCTCTACATTCACCAGTCTCTTTGCCCGTTGGTCCCTTCTCTCTGGTGCAGACAGACTTTTCCAGAGCAGGACCTGGCCTCTGTGCTTCCTGGATTCCCAGCTTTCTAGACAGTAACCAGAAGAAAATGTCTCTGCTACAGCTTGAAAAACCTTGGGGAAGGGCTCCGATGAGCTCAACTTGGGTAGTGTACCTACCACAGGGTCAGAGAAAAGCAAGGTAAGTGTCAGTGTGATGGACCGGGAGGTAAGGGGAGACTTGGGGACTTGTAGGCGAGGGTGCCAGGAGGGAGAGCCAGCTAGCCACTGGCCAGGAAGACGAAAGAAGCTGAGGAATTGATGATGAGTCAACATTTTCAAATAAGGATTACTAGGAGGTGAGGTCATTAACTGAAAGAGAGGATGTAAGAGGATAAATTGAGGATTTCCATTTTGAATTTTATGGATTTAGAAGCTTTGAGGGGCATCTTGGAAGAGAAATTTCAATTGTTGGAAATACAGTTCTGTGCTCAGAAAAACATTGGCAGTCCCAGCCACTTGAGGAAGGCGTGGGTACACCTCTTCCTCTCTAGATCAAGGTCCCACCTGGCGGGAGCCTAGCCTCACAACAAACCCTTCTCCTTGTAAGTGGGCCCCTGGATGGTGATGGGGGAGTGGCGATTGGGAAGCATTAAAAGGCACGGCATCCGCATTTCTGTTTCTCGCCTCAGGGAGGGCAGCTCCAGCTTCAAGTTCCAAAGCATACTGGGAGCGTCTGGGCAAATGTGTGAACAGCATTTGGGTCTTGAAGCTGCAAAGGCCTGAAACATCCCCCCCCCCCCCACACGCACACTTTCAGAGCTTCTCCCCCAAGTCTAGACAGCTCTTTCAGCTTCTTCATCAAACCTAGCACATCAGGGGCCATTAAATCACTCAAAACTCAAATCTGACTTTCCAGAAACAGGACTCCTTCCCCTTCCCCCTTAAGAAATATGTACTGAGGGAAAGATGGAAAAGGAAATATAACCAAAAGCCAAGCGTATGCCACCCTATCCTATTTTTCTCTCCAGAAAACAGACTGCTCCCCTCCCTTTTTTTAATATACATTTTAAAAATTTATTTATTTATTCATACAGAACTGGGGTACAGGCCAGAGGTGCAGGAGTGGTGAGAGACTTCACCAGAGACAGAGTGGGGAGCAGAATAGGCTGACTGTTGAAGTAGGCTGCTGAGGGGGAGCAGTGGGCGGGTCAGGAGAGGTCTGCCGCGCCATGTGGTCACTTCTGGGGCAGGCGGGGATTGAACTCATGTGGAAGTGGCTTTCCATTCTTAGGGCTGTGCTTTAACCCGCTGCACCATCAAGGAGGGCCCTAATATATTTTTTCACTATGACCTTTGTGCTTTCTTATTCTGTGCTTAGGAGCAGTTGAGTTTGTCCTTAATTCTTGAGATCCAGAATGACTCAGCCATGAGATTCCAGTTTCTCCAGTACCGATTGGGAATCCAGTGGGCCTTCTTCCTGGGAGTGAGAGCAGAGGAGAGGACTCCACTGAGGAGCTCAGCACAGTGCCTGAGATGCCTTAGCTGTTCTCTGCCAGGAGAGTCTGAACAAGGTTGGAGGCCACCTCTGTTTCTGGCACCTCTCAGGCCTCCTGGGATGTTTCCATCACAGAACAGAAGCGACTGGCCTCCGATCAGAAGGCCAAGGATGCAGGGGTGAGGCTGGAGGAGGTGGCTAGACTTTACTTGTGTATACTGCACACCCAAAATAAGCCCAGGTAGAAATCTCTGGGAACTTCCTATAGTCTTCACTGTCAGTGTCCTATTTATAAAGCTGAGTCACTGCAAGCTGCTGTTTCAAGCCACTCAGCTCAAGGAGACAGGCCGAAACAGGAAGCAGGAGCACACCCAGCATCGGAGGCTTCACCACAGGTATGGGGCCCGGGCCTGGCCGTGAGTGCCTGAGCACCTTGACATGCTCAGAGACTGTGTGACTGGACAGACTTCACTGTCTCTCGTCCCATTGACCCTTTCTCTGCCAGCTTACTCCAAATGGCTTCCTTTGTTTCGGTTTATAAATTTACAGGGAAAGTCTGGACTCTTCAAGGGCTGCTTGTAAGCAATGCCAGGCCTGCTGACACCCTCGCCACACACACCCTGCCCCGCCCTGGCCCTCAAAATCTGAGGGCATCTGAGGGCATCTGAGGGCATTTATTTGCTCCTCCCACATGAGCAGACCTGCCTGGATGCCTCGGCTTGTTCCAGTCTGTCAAAAGAAGCAAATCCAGCAGGAACCAGGAGAGCTCTCATAGGGTCAGGGCTCCGGGCACAGACTCATGAAAGGCAGAAAAGGAGAAAACGAGGAGCTACTGCCTGTACTGCGTGTGCCAGCCCACCGGCCGGCCCTTCAGGAGGCTCAGGCAGGAGCACCCTCCACTCCAGATTTCAGTCACTCAGCCAGTCCCTGAAATCGGCCTCACTGATCCTGGTTGTTTAAAAAAGGCCTCACACCCTGCCTCCAGCAGCCCGTCAAATCCCGAGCTGGGCAGAGGGCAGTCCCGGGTACCTCTCTCAGGCATCATCTCTCAGGCTTGCCGAGAAGCTTCCAAATCGCAACAGCCTTAACGCTTAGCATACGAGCTGCCTAGTGAAAATATTTTCAACTCCTACCCACCCTCAGTGAACTTATTTTCAGGAGCAAGTGCTTTGTGGATCCCATTCTGACTCTGAGAGCTCCAGGGATGCAGGAGTTAGGGTCCCGGCAGCACCTGGTGACAGGACAGTCATGGGTTGGGATCTCTTTGAGTTGGGTCAACTGAGGATGGGGGTGCCCAGGCTGCCTCCCTGGTCTGCTCCAGCCCTATCCTCTAATTAAGTGACCACAGGGTTTCAGATCTCCTTTGGGTGATAACTGCTGGGTGGTGGGTCTGGTCCCAAAGCTTTTCTGGAAGCTGAGACTTTGTTTTCAGCACATGCTCTTCCTGATAACTCCCAGGGCTAGACTGACCTCCCGCCCTCTCAAAAAGGCCTCCCTTTTGAGAGGCTTTCCTCCTCCCTCTGCTTTCCTTCTCCCTAAAACCCTCCCTTCTCTCTTTTTAGTACCTGCTCACCTCCCTTATCACCATTTCACTTAGATGTCAACATCACTGAGGCCCCAGGGTCTTCCTTTTTTTTTTTAATTTTATTATTTTTTAAAGATTTATTTATTTATGCTTGCAGAACTGGGGTACAGGCCAGAGGTGTTGGGGGTGAAAGGATTCAACAGAGACAGAGTGGGGAGCAGAACAGGCAGATCGACTAAATACACTGCTGAGGGGAGCAGTGGGCAGGTCCGGAGAGGTCTGCCGTGCCATGTGGGTCAGCTTCCTAGCAGGGGATCGAACTAGTGCTGTAGTGGCTTCAGAGAGCTTTATAATGTGGTGCTTTAACCCATTGTGCCACCAGGAAGCCTGGGATCTTCCTTTTAGTAGAGGAAAGAGGAAAACATTTTTCACTCTTTCCAAGTGAGTCACAATCCAACTCCCACCACCCACCTATCACAGAAATCTAAGGGGGAAGGAGGTGATTCTTACCTCAGCAAAGGAAAAACAAAATGCCAATTTAGGGAAAACAAAGACTGGGACAAATTAGAAATAATGAGTGCCAGATGTAAGATCAGCCTTCACAAATCAACACATCTCTCCCACCCACCATAGCTACTAGAAAGTACTACTAAAAAGATACCACTCACAGTAGCAACAAGAGTGACAAAATATCTAGGCATTAATCAAGAATACACAAATCTATTCCATTTTTAAAAATTCTATTAAAGGAAGCAGAAAATGAGCTGAATAAATAGAGCACATTCCGTGTATTTGCACTGGTGACTGAATAAAGGATGAATCTATATTAGATGTTATAAAACCCTCATTTAATGAATGATTAACCTATATGCTCAGTGAGATACAACAAAAATTCCAATTGGATTTCTTTTTGAAGAACTCAACAAGTAAGTGAGCTTTTAAAAAGAAATGTGAAGAGAAGAGTCTTGCTCAATCAAATAGTCCACAAACACACAGTAATCATGAAGTCATACTGGCTCAGTAACAGTCAGGTGGGCTAGTGGAACAGAATGGAAACCTCCATAACACACCCATGTACTGCAGGTAGAGAGAGCTAGAGAGAGATTACATTAAAGAGAAAAAACGGGTTAAAGTACAGCACTATGAAGCTACTGCAGCATGAGTTCGATCTCTGGCCACAGAGGTGACCCACTTGGTGTGGCAGACCTCTCCTGGCCTGCCTGCTACTCCCCTCAGCGTTGTATTTCAGTGGATCTGCCTGTTCTGCTCCCCACTCTCTCTCTCTCTGATGAATCTTCTCACCCCCCACACCTCTGGCCTGTACCTCAGTTCTGTATGCATACATAAATACGTCTTAAAAAAAAGAAAGAGAGAGAAAAAAATCTGTGGATTAAGTCACACAAGAAGGTTTTGTTGGGCTCTCCTGCTATCCTGTCACAAGCCATGTCCACAAGTCACCATTCCTAAAGAACTAAGACTGGTATACCCTGAGTCCCTGTAAAAACTGGTTCTGTGAAGAGAACAGCTTCTCTCTGTTCTACAGGCTTGATTTTCTGTTTTACAGGTTTGATTTTCTAAAGTCAGCAGTAGCACATGCACATGAGTGTGGGGTTCACCATTGCCATCCACGTGAAATGGTGGGTCACTACTGAGAAGGTAACCTCTGCCAGCTAGAGTCGGAGGGTGAGCCCAAAGAGATGACTTTTGGCTAAGACAAAAAGACAAGGATTCCACAATGCAGCCAATCTGCATGTCCAACAACATTTATGTCAGCATATAGATATCATATAAACATTTAGATATCAAGGTCTCCTGAACTCCTAAAGGCGTCGAAAACTTTTAGAAAACTAAGGCATAAAACTAAATCACATAATGTCTGTTTCCACTGTTTTTACTTACTTATCGCTCATCTAGTATTTCTAGAAAATAACACCCTTTCTTTTTGTGTTAAGCAGGGCTGGTGTCAGTTGTAGCAAATGAGCCCCAAACCACAGAGGCTTAATCTTGATCACTGTTGAGGCTGAGTGATTCAGCACAGCAGGCTCTGTTTTCATATATGTTTGAAAATGTGCATCATGCAAGATTTTTAAGTCTCCATGGCTTACACCAAGTTTGTTTCTTGCTTGTACCTCATGTCCATCTTAGATCAGCAGTGTCCATGCAAGGCTGTCCTCAGAGTTCTAGGCTAGTGAGTGCCCATAATCAGGGCATCACTGGTCCCATGACAGAGGGAAAAAAACAAAAAACAGGGGGTGTGGTGGGGGGTGGGCGGTGGGCAATACTTGAGGCTTTTACCTCGAAGTAAAACATACCATGCTTCACTGACGTCAATCACATGACCATATTTAGTTTCAGTGGCTCAGGAAAACACACATTTATTATACGCTCTGTAGAAGTGTTACAGGACACCCCAATGTGAACTGGGTTGCCTGTCTGTGGGTCCTTACCTGTGTGCTTAAGATTCAGTTGTACTGCAGGCACACACAAAAGGGTCAACAATGGGTTTATTTACAAGGGGAAAGGAAAAGGAACAATCCAGGGAAGGAGAGAGGGAGAAATACCAGTTAACTAGCGCGTCCTACCAGTTCTGCTGACTCGGCACCCCCTAGCACACTGCAGGTGATCAAGAGCCAAACGACCAGCAGCGAACCACCAGGCCAAGAGACCCCAGAGCCCACATGCCCTGTTTTATCCCAACCTGGCTGCTCAGCTCCACCCTCACATCCCAGCGTGCTTCTCCTTGGTATTGATGGTGTGAATATAGAATCAAAGGCAAAAGAGGTGCACTGATAGACTATATTTTCCGTGTGGATGCATCCCCTAAAGAGCAAAGCATTCAACTTTCTCACAAAGTCTCAAAATGTATGCTGATACTGGGACTTGCACAATGCCTTTTTCTTGTGCTAATTTAAGATTTGCTGAATTGAAGAGACACTGCAGAAAAGTAGTATGAATCACCAAGTATTCCCTTACTAAAACAATATCTCATCTTCATTCTTATTTTTATCAAATTCTGTCTTAGAACATGACCAGGTTGTTGTGTTTTTAGGACACGAGGTTATTGGGGTAGTCCTGGAGCCCCAACTTCTCCAATCAAGAGTCCTGAGCTTGACTTCACCAAATATCATGGTCTACAAGAGGGCACCTGGGGATGGTCCAGCCCCTCGCCACACACATTTCAGGAGAAGAAACTGACCCCAGAGAAAGTGATGACGTCTACTTGGGAGTCTGGGATGTAAGTCCCGTTGTCTTGGTGTTCCCCAAGAGGCTTGTGGTTAAATTGACTGTGCAACCAGGCCATCTGAACCCCAGTCCAGCACTCTGTCTGCCCGTCATGCTATAAATTGCTTTGAGGCCAACGAAACTAAAATGAACAGATTTTAAAAGTCTAATTCTGCCTGCTATTCCACTCTATGAAAGACTGTGAATCTGCTGTTCCCAGTATGTGAGTCTGCCTTGGTTCTGCATCCTCATTATGAGAGCAAGAGAGGCTTTGGGGAGCTCTAGCACAGCTGCTAGATGCAGGCCAATCCTTCACACCAGCCTCCTCGAAGGAGGCAACACTGTAGAGAAAGTTTGACCAGAAGTGGTGTCATCATCTTGATACCACAACTCCTGAAGGATTTCCAAGGCTAATGTGGACCATCCTCACTGTCCTCAGACCCCAAGGCTGGTGTCATGTGCCTCTGCTTATGGCCAGCATGGGAGACGGCTGTCAGGAAAGGCCCTGTCAGAACAGTGCCATGTGTTCAATTACCTTTTGGTGAACTCTCACTGGAGCATCTTATGAGCAAGGGAGTGTGGAGAGAATGAAAGCTTGGTAAAACATGCGCATCATGGACTATAAAAATCATTAAAATCCTGAAGAATTTAAAGATTTAATGACCCAGCAAAGATGGAAAATACATTTAAATGCAGATGTCAGTCATTAAAAATACATTTTCATGCTACATTTACCTCCCATGAAAATGGGGTGGGATCTATTTAGGGCTCGGCTGCTACCACTCCCCAAGAGGGCAGGTTAGCACAGCAGAGTGGCCGTCCTCCCAGAGTGAGCAGTGAGGCAAAGGCACTGAAGTGACCAGGTTGCCTCTCTGTGGGGGTTGGGGACTGGTGACTGTCCCATAGAAAGCTGCAGCTCAGGCACCCTTCCAGAGATTTCTAAAGCACATGGATACAGGAAGCATTTTTCTAAGAGATGCCTGCATGGGAGAAGATGTCAGAGTCTGGCCTGGAAGCATCGGGAGGTAAGGGCACCTGTGAAATATGTGTGACTAGAACACTTAGGGAAGCAGCTTACCAGGGACACCAAATTAATCTCCCACTGGGGTACCTTCCGCACCCCCCTTCTCTCCCCCCATTCCTGACAGAGACTCTTGTAATTTCCCGGTGATAGGAGCATCTTTTGTTCTAATGAGGTGACTCTGGTGGACTCCTGGATGGTAGCTTGTTATCAGAAAAACGAAGCCATGATTAGAAGCTTGAGATTTTCAGCCTCACCTTCCATTCTCTTGAGAAGAGGGAGGGACTAAAGATGTAGCTAACCATACACCATGCCTACTGGTTAAATAGCTATAAAATCCTAGTAGTTTGGGTTTGGAGAGCTTCTGGGAGAAAATCACGCCTGAAGCGGGCATGGAAGCTCTGTGCCCCACCCCACAGCTCACCCTACTCATTTCTTTCATCTGCATGTTGAACTATATCCCTTATCATATCCTTTTTTTAAAAAAAATTAAAGATTTATTTACTTATGGTTACAGAATTAGGGTACAGGCCAGAGGTGCAGGGGCGGTGAGAGACTTCACCAGACACAGAGTGGGCAAATCAATGAAGTACACTGCTGAGGGGAGCAGTGGGCATGTCAAGAGAGGTCTGCCTCGCCATGTGGATCACCCCTGGGGCAGGGATCCAACTCATTCTGAAGTGGCTTTAGTTTCTTAGTGCTGTGCTTTAACCTGCTGCACCACCAGGGAGGGCCCTATCATATCCTTTTATAATAAACCCATAAAAGTAGGTAAGTTCTCACTCTGAGTTCTCTCTGAGTTTGGTGGGTCACTCTTGCAAATTATGCAAAACCTAAAAGGGTTCGTTGAAGCCTCCCATGCATAGCACTTTGGTCAGAAGCAAAGGTCTTATGGGCTTATGAGGGTGTCTACAAGGTGTGTAGGTGAGGGCAGTCTGACAGGCCTGAGCCCCTAGGCTGTGGGGCCTGACACCATCTCCTGAGGTAGCGTCGGCACTGACTTGTACTACAGAACACTCAGTTGGTTCTGAGAATCAGTTGGTGTGACAAAACCACACACTTTTGGTGGTCAGAAGTGGTATGTTCTGTGGGAGTAGTGAGGGTAACTCAGGAAGGCGAGAGATTTCCAACACACTGCTAATCAGGCTGTTCCTTCCCAGACCTTAGTTTCTATATGAGATTATTAGGATGACCAAGACAAGATGCTAAAATAACAGCAATTTACTTAACACATTCTGGAGACCAGAGGTCTGAGCTCAATGGGTCCCGGGCTAGTTTCTTCTGAGATCTCTCTCCTGGGCTTGCTGGGGGCTGCCTTCTTCGAGGGTCTTCATACTCCCTTCCCTCTGTGCCCAGCTATGTCCAAATCCCCTCTTCAGTTATTTTGAATGGAGATGCAGCCTAATGACCTTATTTTAATCAAATGATCTCTTTAAAGACCTCTTCTCTGAATCAGTCTTAGACACAGGTGGTTAGGACTTCATCACATGAATAGGGGAGCAACAGTGGAGCCCATAACAGTTACTAAGTGACTATAATACCCCCTGGAAAAGAGGCTTGGCGCTGTTTTGTTTTATAGAGAAAATTAAAAGTTCGAGGTACATGGAGTGGCTTCTGCCTGACACTTCTAAGGTGTTTGATTTAATGAAACTGGCTCACAAGGACTCCTACTGACAAACTGAATGGAGGTGAGGGCAAAAGCCAAGACTGTTAGGCAAGAACCAACAATGACACGTCCCCACCCCTACACCCCTCCGCATCTATTTCCTCACTTGCAAAAACCAGTGAATTAGCAATGAGTTGGCCACTGACTGACCCTCCACCTCACTTCTGCGTGGCTCTCCTGGACAGCATGGCTGTGAATGCTGAAGAAATTGCCCTGATTCCTGTACAGATCCGGTTCTGGTTATGAATTAGATGTTTCATGAGACTGAAAGACAAAAGTGAAGCGAGGCTGAATGTCCTTTGAAATTTCTGTTGACCGAGAGCGTGAAGAGTCGGTGTGGGGGCCGGAGCGAGCATCTTCGAGTCACATAAGCGCTTAGGGTCTTGAAGAACAATGGCGGGGAGGGGGCATATCTGGGACCTTCCCAAAGATATGGTGGCAACGTATCAAAAACAGGCACCAACAGTTCTTTGCTGCATGTTTCTTGTTGTCATTGGAAAGCCTGAACCCGTGATGTCCACACACAGGGAACCCAGCTGGGTGAGGGGCTGGGGGTGGATATTCTCAACAGCTCTATAAAGAAATAAGAAGGATATTCCATATACTTCTGTGGTCTAAATTTTAAGGTCTATAGTTATGTAACAACAACAACAAAAAAGGAGCTAGGTATACTTACGGGACATCTTGGGAAAATGAACAAATTTTAAAAAAGAGGTAATCTTGAAGACCTTTTAAAATAATTATTTTCCAGTTTTATGGAGAAATAATTGAAATACATTGTTGTGTAAGTTTCAGTCATAAGCTTAATGGTTGAATTAGGTTTTTTTTTTTTTAAGCTTTATTTCATCTATCCATGCATACAAGAACTGGGGTGTAAACCAGAGGTATGTGGACGGGTGGGGGAGGGTGTGAGAGGATTCCACAGAGAGAGTGGGGAGAGGTGGGTCTTAAATGCACTGCTGAGGGGAGCAGTGGGTGAGACAGGAGAGGTCTGCCGTGCCATGTGGGTCAGCTCCCTGGCCCTGGATCAACTCAGTAACTCAGGCTGCCATGGCTAGTGATAGCCTGATACTGCTGAGACTTAACCACTGACTTAGTTATCTATGAAATGATTAAAGATCTCTTTTTTTTTTATTACAAAGTTTATTTTTACATCATTTTGCAACATTTTTTTTTCCATCTCGATTGTAATCCCCACGGGTTTCCCATCACCAAATCACCCCTATGCCACCACCATAGTCCTGTGCATTTCCCTCCCTTCCCCCACCCCTCATTTTTGATCCCATTCCCCACTCCGCCCCCACAGAATGTCTCTGGTATATGGTTGTTCATTATTTTTGTTATTTTCTCACCTGGTCCATTATACTCTGCTATGAGTGAAACCATCCGGTATTTTTCTTTCTCTTTTTGGTTTATCTCACTAAGCATGATTAAAGATCTCTTTTAATAGTAAAAGGAGCATGACTGAAATGCTGGGTCCCACCCCCCCCCCCCAGACTTTGGTAGTAAATGCAGAAATAGAACTGAGCTACAAGTCTGGCTTTCTCTTTCTCCTACCCAGTTTCTAATAGAGAATGAGGAGGGAAGTTGGCTGGGAAGACTGGGCAGGGAGATGAGCATTTTCAAGTGTCTACAACTTCAGCACCGGGAGATCCAAATACATTTTTCTCCTTTAACCTACAGCTCACAGCTATTTTTATCTCCACTTTATAGATAAAAGAAAGCAGAGAAGTTATACAAGCTGATCAAATTCATAAAACAAGTGCCAGGAACAGGACTTCCCACCAACTTATTAGGGTCCCCTTTTGGCTGAGCCCCCAGCCCAGGGTTTTTCTTCCTTCACCCAGTCCCACCCTGGCACCAAGCCCAGCCAGGTTGTTTCCCAGCCCCCAATCTCCACCTAGTGGGAGAGGTTAAAGGGGAAGGGAAGGAGTGTCTTTCAGCCACTGACTTCCAGCTTGATTATAAAAAACCACTTGAGGAACGTCAAAATTACCAAGGTTCAATTTGCATCCCCAGAGATCCTGGCTTAACAGGTCTGGGGTGCAGCCTACACAGGGGAATTTGAAAAACTCCCTAATGTACAGCGAAGTGTGAGAACCATTGCTCTGAGCTATTGCTGGTTTCATGTGTAGTCGGGTCCAAAACCACTGCCATCACCTGAGAGTTTCTGAGAAATGAGAACACTCTGGCTACCCCTAAAGCTACTGAATCAAAAACACAAGGGAGAAGGGGTGAGGGGAAGGGAGCCAGTGATCTGCAATTTAACCAGCCCTTCACATGAGTCTCACGCGCCCCCCAAGCAACAAGCTTGAGCCAGATCCTTAGGCATCACCGTTTGCTTTGTCAACTATGGAACACGGCTGTGTTTATTATTACAAAATAAGACACATGTGATGGCCACAGGGAAAGAGACTGTCTAGGCTTTTCTCCTAAGAATGAAACTTTGAGACAGGTGAGAATATGTTTACATGTGATCTGGAATCAACTAGAACTCACTGGAGCTTCTGAGAAGGGAGCAGCATTATTGAAACATGAAGATGCTTCTCAGCAACTGTTACCAAAAGCTGCCAAAGGGGATTCCACAGCCAACCCAGAACACTGGAGCCACCCAGCCTGGCCGAGCGTGGGAGCTGCCCAGGTGACCCGCAGCAGGGCCCTGCCACAAAAGGCCCTGGGCACTGTGTTCATTTCTTAGAGCTGCTGTCATGAACCACAAGCATAGTGATCTAAAACAACAGAAATCTATTCTCTCACAGTTCTGGAAAACAGAGTGGAAATCAAAGTGTTGGCAGGCTGGTTCCTTCCGGGAGTCCCACGAGCATATGTTCTGGGCTTCTGCCTTAGCTTCTGGCAGCTGCTGGCAACCTCTGGCTTGCACAGTGTCTGATCTCTGCCTCTGTCTTCCCCTCGGCGTCTCGATTTCCCTCTTCTCTCTTAGAAGGATACCTTAATTCAAGATGAGTTCATCTCAGGATCCTTAACATCTCTGAAGATTTTATTTCCAGATAAGGTCACATTGATAGGTGCTGGGGGTCAGGAGTTGGATTTTTCTCTTGGAGGGTCTGTGATCCAGTCCTCACCAATGGGAAACAAATTTCACTTGCCTACCATGGGCCCCTCTCGTGCTGTTTCTGGGCAGAGCAATGACCTGAGGTAAGTTCATTTACTACAGGGCAAGCACAAGGGGCCTGGAACATGGGACTAATTACTATCTTCAGAGTTCTGTATTACACGCTTTCATGTGTGTTCACATGAACCTCCCCGCAAAGCTGGGTTACTTCTGTGCTGTTACATAAAGGGAGACACTAAGGAGGCACGTGACTTGCCCAAGCTTGCAAAACTAGCAATGCGTAGGCCATGGGCTTGAGCCCAGTTCTTCCGCTCTTGAGATCAGTTATTGTCAGATGTGGGGACTTGCCTCTGTTGTCTTCAAGGACATTGAAGGGGGCTGCAATGAGACGGGTGATGTCAAAACGCAGCATCATGCCGGCCAGCTTATCACCAGTCACTCTTGGGAGACAGTCCAGCCTTTCTTGATCCTTCTCAGCTTCTGTGACCGTGTTCAACTCCAGTTCTACAAACGGAAACCTGTGTGTGCCAGGCACCTCGGCCTCGGGGAGAAACTTAATACATGGCCACAAAATGATTTTGTTACTTTCTGGTCCTCTTCAACAGGAAGCCTGTTTGACATGCATAGCTGAATAAAATACATCTCTCCCTGGGCCATATCAGTCCAGAGGCCCACAGTCACCCTCAGATATGAAAAGAAGGCAGAGGCAAGGGGTTCTCCTTACCCTTGTCAGCTCAGAAATGAGTGAAAACTGTCACAGTGGGGCCAGCAGTGGCTTTTCCCACCAAGCGACTCAAAATAGTTTGAAGAATGCATTCTACCTATTATGTCCATCTTTATCTGAGTTACCTGCCATGCCACACAGCAAAGTTGTATTTTATATGAAAACCTAAGTCAGATAACAAGGGTGCTAGGCCCCAAATACATTTTCAATGCTAGTAAGTTGGTGTGACTTTTTGTAAAATAATTTGAACACAGGGATTACACTTAAAATACAAATGTCCTTTGACCTCCTTCAAAAATAGCAATAACAAAACCAAGCCCAAATAAAAATGCACACGTGTGTATTTACTTCAGCTTGGTTTGTGACTTCAGCTTGGTTTGTGAGCGTACAAGGCTAGACACAACTCAAGTGTTATTTAATAGATTATTTTAAATAAATTCTGACACATTTGTTTTTTTAGATGTATTTTATTTATTTATGCATGAAAGAACTGGAGTACAGGCCAGAGGTGGGGGGAGGGTGAAAGGATTCACCAGAGACAATTTCTATTATCTATGTAATTCTATTGTCTACATAGTTTCTAGTGCTTTAGCTTTGCTACCTTGACTTTCTCCAGAAAACAGAACATATTGTATAAAAGCAAGTTTCTGAAATAAAATTCTGAGATTCATCAATTAGCTATTTGACCTTGAATAAGCTACTCTGGTCTTAGTTTTCTAACCTACAAAATGGGGATAATCCTAGCATCTTTCTCCCAAGGTTGTCATGAAGATTAAAATAGTCAATACAGGTAAAAATATAATAGTACTTAATCAGGGCCCACCCTGGTGGTGCAGCAGGTTGAGGCACAGCACTAAGAAGCTGAAGCCACGTTGGCATGAGGAGGTGACCCACATGGTACGGCAGACCTCTCCTGACCCACCCACTGCTCCCCTCAGCAGTGTACCTCACTGATCGGACTGTTCTGCTCCCCACTCTGTCTCTGGTGAATCCTCTCACCGCTCCTGCACTTCTGTCCTGTACCCCAGTTCTGTATGCATAAATAAATAAATCTTAAAAAAAATAGTACTTAATCAAAGCTATTACATCCTTAAAAGCTAACCCATTTCAGAAGTCATATTTCCTCACAGTAAATATTAAAATCTTTACACCTCTCACTGCTCCTCATCCCTGCAAACTCCCCGAGGCCTTAAATTAAAATAACAGAGTTGATTTTGTCTCCCAAATTCAATAGATTTTTCTTGAGCAATGTGTCTACTGCAATGCAGTTAATGTAACCTATTCATCTTATCTCAAAATCTTTTTGGAATCCCACAGTCATTCATTTCATAACCAGATTTGCTCTTGTACTTATTGTTAGTTTTTGTCAGGAGGTGAAAATATAGCATTGTTATTCATTTACAAAAGGTTTGGTACTCAGCATGAAATGGGGGTGGTGATGGTGATGGTCCCCCACCTTGTCATAGACAAAAGAACCTAACACAGGGCCTGGACTTGGTGTTGAGAACTTTCATCACTGCTGCAGAATCAAGGCGTCATCTCTGGGCTAAATAAAGCAAGGCAATTTCCCTTTGTGTAGATGGGATATGGGAATCCAGAAAATGAGATACTTGTGGGATCTTGAACAAGCCCTGACTTGTCTGGACCCAAATTTCATCATCTCTAAAACAAAGGGATTGAATTAAATAATTAAGGGTACTTTCCAGTCCAAAAGACTAAGTAGATATGAATCCAATCTCAGGAAGTATGGGTTTCTTTTATTTTTACTACACTTTAACACTCAGACCCCAACCTCATCAAAGCACACTTAACACAAAGACAGTGAAATGATTACAGTTCCCATTAATTTAGTACTAAGTGCCAAGCATTTCATATATATCACTGAATTTAACACTCACAATAAATCTTTGAAGTAGTTATGAATTTTTCAGATACCCAGAGAAGCCAAGGCAATGGTCAATGCGGACTCTAAAATCTGTAAAAGAGGAAACTGACTGGATTAGATTAGTAAAACTCCTTGTGGTGCTATAAGATTCTATAGATCTAGATTCCTTGTATTCTCAAGTCTTCCAAGTAAGCCCCATCTGGGGTGGGGTCCTGAAACCCAGTTCTGTGAGTTTCCTCCTGATGTGCAAGGCATACAAGGAATGGCGCGATCATCTTTGGATTTCTACTTTTCAAATTTGTTTTGCTTTAGCCATGCTGATTTAATAAGGGAGTTCTAGCATCCTTGAGACTTCGAGGGTGAACAGAGACTGCACATTGGATTTTGAGCCTCCTCCCTCTCCACACCCCCCCTCCCCCAAGTTTCACTGGGAGAGAGATTCAGCAGAATTTCCCCTCTTGTGGGTTTCCAGCTTGCATCAGCCCTGGGGGACAAGACTGAATCAAAGCCCCGAGGGAGGTGACCTCACTCTCAGTGTCTGACATCAAAACACACATTTAAGTATCTGATCCTACCACAGTGGCACCTTGTCTGAGTATCTGCCACCTCTGCCTTAAGCATCTGTCTGTCCAGTCCTCTCTCTCACCCACCCATGTGTGTGTGCACACACTCATATTCCCATTCATTCTCTCTCTCTTTGAGGATATTTCATAGTTGAAACCTCACACATCAGAATGAAGACTATTCCCTATGACAAGACAGCTGTACAAAAGAAGGGAAGGCCAGACTTCTTAACAGCTCAGTCATTAAAGAATATCTTTGGAACCATCCTCCTCATTACAGGGATGCGGGCTGCAATAAATAGATCTCATCAGAGACTTAGACATTCTCAGAGTAAGAAGCACACACATTTATTATGAGCAGCTGCGTTGGGCTGAGTTCCTGGAAGGGTACAGAGAAGACCGGCATCCATTCTCTGCTCCCTAAGAGACTCATGCCAACAGCAGCCCGAGAGCAAGTTCCCAGAGCTGGGGGCAGTGGTTTACCAGGCAATGGTGGCCACCCTGCTTGGCCAGCCTCTCCTGGGGGGGTGGGGGGGGCTGCCCGGGCCTGCTCGCCCCACCACTCACTGCTGGGGGCTACCCCTGGGGCCCTTGCCTACCCCAGAGCCTCTCCCCGGGGCCCCAGCCTCTCAGAGGCGGAGTGAGGACTTCCAGAGGAGCACCCCCACCACCCCTCCACTCCCCCTCCCGAACAGCCCAATGATGAGAAGCCCAGACAACTGGATTTGGCTGCAGGGAAGGAAGAGGCAGGACTCCCACACATGCAGCCTTCAGCCCCTTCCTCCATCTCAGTGGTGAAAATTCTTCCCACCATGGAATGAAGCTTTCGCTTCACTTCTGGTTGGGCCTTTGCTTCCCCTAGGCCATCCCTGTGGATGGTGTTTGGCTCATAGAGATAGCAAAAGCACAGTTAAATCTGAGTTTCAGATAACTGTTTCTGTATTGACTAGATTCTAAATACTGCATGGGAACATACATATACTCAAACAGTTTCTCATTACCCATCTGAAGATGAAATATAATTGTGAGGCATATATTTATGTGGCAGCCACACCTTCCTTTCCCACAGCTTTCCTCTGCTGGGCCTTCCCAGGGAATATTGATTCTAACTATGCTTTCGGGTAGAAATATGTTCAGTGCTGCTTGACCAGGACTCCTGGTAAAAAGGCATATGGGGGCCTTCCCTGGTGGTGCAACAGGTTAAAGCACACCACTGTGAGGGTGGCTGTAGCTGCTTCAGCGCCAGTCTGATCCCCAGCCAGGGAACTGACCCACATGGTGCAGCAGACCTCTCCTGGCCTGCCTGCTGCTCCCCTCAGCAGTGTACTTCATCTATCTGCCTGTTCTGCTCCCCATTCTGTCTCTGGTGAATCCTCTCACCTCTGGCCTGTACCCCAGTTCTGTATGCACAAATAAATATATCTTTTTTTTAAAGGCATATGGACATGACATATAAAGGGAGAGGTAACCCATAGATGTGCTTTACTGCTATTCTGAGGAGAGGAGCCACTCATAAGTGTGAATGGGGACACTAAAAGCTTACGCTTTTGCAACCAGCCTGACATTTTCTCTTTCAACTAGGCTGGATGTGTTCACTTTTTGAAATGTGAGAAGATCCCACAAAAGTCACATCACATACCCTTAATTTTAATTTAAATTTGGAATTTCATCCCCAAATTGATTTATACTATTCCCTCAGAAAATACTAAGCCACCAAAAAGGATGGTCATCTCTATTGTAGTTTCAATGACAGGTTTCCCCGAAAATCTGTACAGTCTTGATGTAAAAGACACGACTCATTTTTCATAGCTCTGATGCTATAACGCCCTCCTTTCAAGAAGAAAACCTTCACCAGCCTAGTTTCTCCCCTCCCCACTCCTTTTCCATTCCTCAAGGTTTGTGAGGTTTTTGTTGAAAGGCAGTAATCTGTAAATCACATCAAAGTGCTCATCCTGTCTTCTGCTGTCACCAGCTCTGAGCAGGCCACACACTATATGTTGAAAATCTCAAATTCCAAGTAGACAATGCCATTTTGGGCAGTCTTTTTTTTTAAATAAACCATTATATTATTTATTTCTAATATAATAGTTTATTTTTACATCATTTTGTACATTTTTCTTTTCATCTCAGTTGTAATCCCCATGGGTTTCCCATCACCAAGTCACCCATGTGCCATCACCATAATCCCATGCATTTCCCTCCCCCCACCCACCGTTTTTGATCCCATTCCCCACTCCGTCCCCACAAAATGTCTCTGGTATATGGTTGTTCATTATTCTTATTATTTTCTTGCCTGGTCCATTATACTCCTGCTATGAGCGAAACCATCCAGTATTTTCCTTTCCTGTATTTTCCAGTATTTTCCTTCCTGGCTTATCTCACTAAGCATGGTCTTTTCCAGCTCCATCCAAGTTGCTGCAAAAGACATGTGTTTCTTTTTATTGGTTGCTGACTAATATTCCATTGTGTATATGTACCACATCTTTTTAATCCAGTCATCTACTTTTGGGCATTTGGGCTGCTTCCATGTCTTTCCAATTGTAAATAAAGCAGCAATAAACACGGGGGTGCATGGTATCTTTTGAATCCGTGTTTTTGTGTCTTTTGGGTAGATACCTAGGAGTGGGATTGCTGGATTGTAAGGAAGCTACGTGTTAAGCAGTTTGAGGAACCTCCAAACAGTTTTCCTAGTGGTTGTACTAGTTTGCATTCCCACCAGCAATGCAGGCGTCCACATCCTCGCCAACATTTGTTGTTGCTAGTTGTTTGAAGATGTGCCATTCTCACTGGGGTGAGAATTGTGGTTTTAATTTTCATCTCCCTTATTACGAGTGATGTTGAACATTTTTTCATATGCTTGTTGGCCATCTGCATTTCCTCTTGGAGAAGTGTCTTTTTAGCTTTTCTGCCCATTTTTTGATGGGGTTTTTTTACTTTATTTTTGTTGAGTTTCGTCAGTTCTCCATATATTTTTGTGATCAGTCCTTTATCACTAGTTTTGTGTGATAAAAATTTTTCCCAATTAGTGGACTGTCTGTTTTTTTTTTGTTTTTTTTTTTGTTTTTGTTTTTGTAATGTCTCTTTTGCTGTACAGAAGCTCTTTAACTTGATTAGTCCCATCTATTTATCCTTGCCTTCACTATTGTAGCATTGGGTGCTAGATGTCACTGAAGCGAAAGTCGTGTAGTGTTTGACCCATCTTTGCTTCCAGGTATTTTATGGTTTCTGTTCTTAGGTCTAAGTCTTTAATCTGGCAGTCTTTTTTTTTTTTTTTTTTTTTTTGAGGTGGGCCAACTAGCAAGAGGCATGATTTGCTTTTGTGTCTCATTGTCTGCCCAAACCTGTGCTCAGGCACCCAAATGAACAATGGTGCTTGACTAATTATGAGGCAGAAGAAAGATAATTTGGGTCTGGTCTCTTTCCGGCCACTTCCAAGTCATATAACCTTGACCCTTTGAGTTTCAATAAGAAAAATGGCATCTGGCCTTCCTACAGCAATGGGTGGTTTGTAAAGATCAAATAAGTCACATAAAATTAATGTGAGAGGTCTTTTAAAATCTTCAAGTGCAACATAATTATAAGGTGTTTAGTTTTTATGAGAATCCTTCCTTTGACATGCTTCAGATAATCAGGCCAGTCAAACTTTCCTTTGAGATTGTTATTTGCATTGGTTACTAGGTGAGAATTTTTACTTAGTGACCTTACCAGGCTTTCTTAATAACTATAATACTTCCACAAAGCTGTGGTCTTATGATTTCTGTTTTATAGATTTAACAGTTAAAGAGACCGATATTTGCCCCTACACTTAGGCACACAGACTAGTCCTGAAGGTGTGTAGATGGACTGAACAAATATCACCGCCATGTCATTGCATCTTACAGATGAAGAAACAAACCCAAACTAAGGTACCTGCCCAAGGACTCAAGGTCAACAACAGAGGTAGTTGTTCTTCCTTATCCTCTGACCTCTAGTTCTGGAATTTTCCACCAAGTGGTGTTAAGGCAAATCTTCCATCAGGAAAGGACAGGGCGACCTGAGCAGGGAGGGCCCTGATTGGCTATTCTCATCATCACCCCCATACTTGGCATTGATTATTTGGGAAGATGGTAGCAAAATACCCGGGGATATCATAGGTGAGTTTTGGAAATCTGGGGATGGAGAAGCGTTCCTGAGGAAAGGTTCACAAACTGGAGCCATTTTGTCTTCCTGACCAGATCAGAGCCCTGGGATCTCTTTTTAAATTCCACTTTCCTTGCCAGGATTCTTGTGGAGGGATGACACATAATACCAATTCTTTTTGCTTCAGAATAATTTTTTCAAGGTTATCTGGAAAGTTGACTGTGCTTTCAAGACACTGGTAAGAAAACTAAAGCTAATCATTCCTCTGGCCTTTTATCAATTAATCAATCACAAATCTACTTAGTCTTTTCCTTACACACACAAACTACTATATTCTGCTCACATCTCACAGCTCTGGGCAGATCTTTTATCTAAAAGCAAAGGTCTGAACTGCTAAGGGGGATTATTAGTTTATATCTTGTGTTAGCTAGCTCTGATCATATTAAACATGATCAAATAAGGCAGTGCTTATTTCAGTTTTGACATTCATGCATTCATTCATATAAACCCCCAACATTAAATGTGGTTTCCTATTGGCTGGTAATTTTATTCTTTTACAACTGCAGCCCATCATCTATCAATCATCAAAGTAGCCTTTAAACTAACACAGGACTCTATTGCAGAAACAGTAAGTAAATGGCTGTCTTATCTTTCATAAACTAGTCCTTGTGAGAGTCAGGAATCATTCTGGAAACTTTTGAAACCCACAGCCTTATTTTGGACTTTTTTTCCCTGTTCAGTTTTATGACACTATGCCACAGCAGGAGGACCTCAGACATTCATCCCATAGAATAAATCACAATTATTTTTAAACTACTTTACCAATTTATTCAGAATAACCTGACATGATTATAGAATGTATTGGCATTTTCATTTGGTGATACAAAAGAATCAAGTTCATATTCAACCTTTTTTTTAAATTATGTTTTAAAGATTTTAAGGCTTATTTATTGATGCATACAGAACTGGGGTACAGGGCAGAGGTGTGGGTGAGAGGTTTCACCAGAGACACAGCTTGGAGCAGAACAGGCAGATAGAGTGAAGTACACTGCTGAGGGGAGCAACGGGCGGGTCAGGAGAGGTCTGCGGCACCATGTGGGTCTCCTCTGGGGCGGGGATCAAACTGGCACAGAAGCAACGCAGCTCGCTTGCAGTGCTGTGCTTTAACCTGTTGCACCACCAGGGAGGGCCTCATATTCAACCTTTTAAAATACCTTGACTGCTCTGACCATTACACGTAGTCTTATAAAATGTGTTCTGTGCTACCTATGATATCTGTATCTTATGGTCAGCTGTCTCCACTCCAGGGCTCCCCTCCTAGGGATACAAAGGACAGGTTCTGTCTCTGTAAGTGGGCCCTCCCTGGCCCTTCCAGCTCTGCCCTGCGCCCAGTGAGCGCATCCCGACCCATCCCCTCCAGAGGATGCTATTCCTTTCTGTTGGGCACCCCCACTGGCAGGACAAGTGTCTTTCTTACACTGGTCTCTGTTAGCTTTCTGATACCACATGTAGCTTACACCAGGTTTCATACTTTCCTGAAAGCTAAGTCATGGAAGGGAATTACAATAGAAGTGGCAGAAAATTACAATTCCACACAAAAAGGTAGGCTTTCCCCATAACTTAAGATCATCAGCCAGGAAGTTTAACCTTCCTTGGATAATGCCCCCTTTGGCTCCTCACCTTCCCTCTAGATCTCACCCCTGCTGCCCAAGGACCTTTCCTGATTTGTGTTGCAATTCTCCCTCCACTTTTCAGACACCTCTCTACCCATGGGGGTTAGTTCAGTTCCAGAATCCACCTCCTCTCCCAGGCAAATTCATCCTTTCAATCTTTGAGTTATTCCTTCAAAGTTACATGATGAGGATAGAGAACATTTTCTGGGTGCAAAAGGGGGGGTGGATTTTTTTTTTTTTGGTTACACATTTAAATCAATTCACTTTCACAGTGAGATTTCATTTCATTTCTTCCCTTTTACTTTCTGCCTAGTTTTACACTTACATTTACAGTTTGTAGGTGGCAATTTCCGCTGTATAATCAAACCAACACTGTTCTGGGAAGCTTGTAAATCAAGTGCTAAGATGACTTGACTGGTATGATGGACAGTAAATGATTAAAATGCAGATTACTTCCTGGGGAGAGTAGTGGTTGAGAAGGATCTTAAGACAGCAGAAAGCACCATCAGGACCTTAACCATCGCTGGGCAGAGAAATCCAATCTCAAACTAGCAGAACTGTTCACTGGGGAGTCCAGGGGTCACAGCAGGCTTCAGGCTTGGCTGGTTTCAGAGGCTCAAAATGAATCATCAGGATATTGCCCCAATTTTTCTCTTTGCTTCTAGATTCTGTGTTGACATTTATTCTTGGGTAGATCAAGGTTTATCTTATCTTTAGTATTAGCTATCCCAGAAATGAGAATGGCTCTGTAGGGTTAGCTAAGGTCCCAGGCGATCCCCCTGCCCCTCCAATAAACTGGCTGGGGAGATAAGGCTGTGTGGCCTGGCTGGGTCATGGGGAGGGCAGATGGGTGAGTGCAGTGCATTTTGTTTTTAGTTAACTTTTTTTTCTTACATCACTGTAATCCCTCCAGTTTTCTCGCCACACCACTGTATCACCTGTGAACCATCACCAGTTAAGAACCCCCATGTTCAACAGCACTATTGCCAGTGTTGTTTTGTATTCCTCATTTCACATTCTTCTTGTTCCTTTTCACAGGTGAACTCAACAATCACATTGAGTTCAGTGAAGAGCCATTAAGGCTGGGTGCCACTTATCTTCACCCTGGTCTTAGTTGTATTAATTTTTGTCCTGAGTTTCTTATCACTAGGAACATGTTCTCTTGGGTATTTTCTCAGGATGAGGAGTGCATTAAAACAACTATCCTGCCCCATCTGGGAGTTATATAGCTATCAACATATTTAAATTGAGAATTACTTGTCCCTCAGGCTAAGAGAGATCAAGATTTTGCCTTTATTGATTTCCTGTTTTGCTGAAAATTTTCCTTGAATTTTAGCATTTCTAGGAAAATTTTCCCAGTTATAGGGTCAGTGTGACTGATAAAACTTCACCTGTCACTATCCACCCTCTCTTCTGCACCCAAACCCGTACATTAGCTACCTGTTATAGCTATCTAACCAGAGCTGAGGTGTGTAGTTTAAACTGTTACTGTCCACAGCACGCTGACAGGGGACCATTCACAGTGCTGATATCATTTGTGTTTTGAAGTTAAAGCAGAAAGTTAAAATTATAACAGTTACTTCCAAAGTTATATGATTTGCATACACAACAATTTTCTAGCAGATGGTGATGAAGTCTCTAAGTCTAATAAAATTAGTATATTGTAACACATGTACAGAAAGCATTTTAGAGAAAACCTTGTGATGTACACAGGACTGTATGGGCTGTGGAGGCCTTGACTGCATACAACACTCTCTGGGCACCTACGTGGCTCGCTGGATCTTGGTCTGTCTAGCTCCCCGTGTCTCTCGAGTCCTTCCTGTCTTCTCCATTGCTACTTCCTTTCTGATGTCTTTGCCTGTGTTGTTCTCCTCCAGACTGCTGCCAGGTCTTTCTAAAATGATCTGCCAAGTGACTACCCTGTTTCAAATATTTCAATATTCTCTCATTTCTCCCTGTCCTCCTGTCTATACCATTTCCTATAGAAATGGTATGGTAATGAAAGAAATTCCTTCTGTTGTAATTCCCTTTCATCACCTAGCGTTCTATATGTACCCTATGTTTCAACAACACTGAAAGCACATTTGATGCATCTGTTTATCTAGAACATGTCAGGTTGTTCAGGGGGTCCCAGTTCATCCTTCAGAAATCAACTCAATAGTCTCCTCATTAAATCTTCCCAGACTAACCCAGATTGACCTACCCTCCTTCATACATTCTCCAGTTAATGATACCTCTATCATTACACTTCTCAGAGCTGCAATTGTTTTTGCATGTCTATCTTCTTATGGATGCAGTTAACAGCTTAAGTCTATAGATAGCACTTAATTACACAGCTTAAGCCTATAGACAGCACTTTACAATACAATGATGTGTATTGCCCACATCTAACCCAGTGGCTCTTGTTGACTGAATTTAATTAGTACATCTGTGCATGTTTCAGAGAAGTTATGGAAGGTGAATTTGATGATGGGAGAAAGGAAGAGAATTTGAACATATTAAGGATCTTTTACATCCGGTGTAGAACTAGATATTTTATACACAGGACTTTGGCTTAAAAGTATAAAAACAGCAACAAGCCAGATTTCATTTGCTGTCCCTTTTATAGTATCTTGAAGCGTCTCCAAGAAATTTTCTAAGTTCTGTTCTTGCCCTCTGTGGCCTATGCTAATTTGATGCATTTGCACATTTGTGGTTTCAAAAGGGGTTTATTTCTCTGGGTTTGTTTTGGTATTACATGCTGTTGGGAAGTGCTAAGCCAGTAATATCCTATATCTTATTAATGCCTTACAGAATCTTTTTTGCTAAGATCAATCTGTTTGTTAAGTTGCCCCCTGTGTGACTGCTAACATCCTTTCTGTGATGAAGGTGAAGTTATGAGGGGACATGAAAGGATACGACAGACACCCTACAAAACTTGGAATTGCTGTTTTGAAAATCGAGGCTTCTGTTTTACCTGAACCACATTATGTGTTGCTAACTTAGGATTTCTTTCACACTTCTTAAGTTTGCAGGAGTTTACCACCATTCTGAGTTCTGAGTGAAATCACTAAGGCTTAAGTTGGAGATTGCCTTCTTCCCTACTCTGTCACCATATACTAGTTTAACCATCACCACCTACTATCTAGTAGCCTGCATTCTCACTTTACAGAAAGTGACACTAAATCCAAACTTGCCCAAGGACATACAAGGAATTAGGTGGTAATCAAACGAACCATTTTCTCCTTAAGAGGAAACACGATGTTCAAGTGTGCGTGCATGAAAATATAACAGATTTAGAGTTGGGGCTGTCTTCCAGAGCTAATTGGGAATTCTGTTCTTACAATCACACTAAACCTCTACAGTTCTCTCCTGTTCCTTGGAATCTCATGTTAACAACCAGATATTTATTTCACAGAGTGGAGAGTAACAGACTGAATGAATGTAGACATCAGATATGCTTGAGGTAAGAAGTTTTTGAACAACAGAACTTTTAAAAAGCACTATTGTACCTACATTCATAAATGCCACTGAAATCCAAGCATACTTTTTGGTTAAACGTTTTTATTTATGGGAGTATGAAACTTGCTTTTCCCGTTTTTAAGTTTCAAGAAAGCAGGCCTATGTTCTATGTGAATTAATCTGTAAGATTATTCTTTATATTCATTCCAAAGGTAAACATTAAGTTCCTCATTTAAGTTTTTTTGGGAAAACATGCTACTTTATTGGGACCACTCCAATATACAGCTGTACTGTACATGGAATACAAGTTAAGTCTTTTGGAGTAGTCCTAAAACATGGTCAGGTGTAAAATGTAGGCACATGGGATTGTTTATACTGTATACTTATAACTGACAATGATTTGCTGAAGCCATAAAGATCCAACAGGTGGCCCTGGAACTCAAACTGTTTATGTCTAGACTTCAGCTTATTAACACATCTGAGTAAAAGCTAACTTTTTTTTTTTAAAAAAGATGTATTTATTTATGCATACAGAGCTGGGGTACAGGCCAAAGGTGCAGGGGCAGTGAGAGGATTCACCGAGTGAGAATGGCGAGCACAACAGGCAGATCAACAAGTACACTGCTGAGGGGAGCAGCGGGCGGGTCAGGAGAGGTCTGCCTCACCATGTGGTCACCTCAGGGGCAGGTGGGGATCGAATTCCTGCTGAAGTGGCTTTAGCTTCTCAGTGCTGTGCTTTAACCCGCTGAGCCACCAGGGAGGGCCCGAAAAGTTAACTTTTTTTTTTTTTTAAGATTTATTTATTTGTGCTTACAGAACTGGGGTATAGGGCAGAGGCTCAGGGGCGGCGAGAGGCTTCACCAGAGACAGGGTGGGGCACAGAACAGACAGATTGACCAAGTACACTGCTGAGGGGATAGCGGGCAGGTCAGGAGAGGTCTGCCATGCCATGTGGTCACCTCCGGGGCAGGCGGGAATCAAACTCATGCGGAAGTGTCTTCAGCTTCTCAGTGCAGTGCTTTAACCCGCTGCGCCACCAGGGAGGGCCCGAAAAGTTAACTTTTAAGGGACTACCCAAGAGCATTTAAAGTACAGGTCCAAGGTTTTAAGAAACTGCCACCGGTATTTCATTACAGCTAATAACCTGAAGATCTAATAACTACTCAAATACTTAAGCTTATACGAACTTTATCTAGGCCAGTTCTTTTTCAAATGCCCTATTTTTATTTTGTATCAAAGAAATTTCACTGTTCTCAACTTGATGAATATTAAGATACAACCTGATGTGCAAACTCTTCATCAAAATGAGGGGGTGTATTATAAGTAATAAAGGTTTCTAAAAATTAAAACCAGTTAATGTTTAAGTGTCCAAGAAAATCTCCATCAACTACAAACAGAAAGGTCTTGAAAATTTAATGTAATGCAATTAAGCACTGGGCCACTTTGTATTGGTTAGTAAAGAAGATACAAGGTTCTAATGCTCATTCTTGCCTATTAGT
>NW_004567114.1:38556426-38579496 GCF_000260355.1 Condylura cristata | reverse complement strand
GGCGGGGATCGAACTCATGCTGAAGTGGCTTTAGTTTCTTAGTGCAGTGCTTTAACCCACTGCACCACCAGGGAGGGCCATGACCTTGCTCTTTTAATTAATGCATCTAAACACTGAAAATAGTTATGCAGTTTCCTCAAGTCCCAGGCTTCAGAGATATGTTATGCTGTATTTTAATTACCTGTATCTAACTGGTTCCAGGTTTAACAGAGATAAGAACCATGAAAGGAATAACTGGTTAAGGGTCTGGAGCAGTGGTATGTTAATGTTGGATTTTCAGTCAGCATGCCCAATCTCCTGTATTTAGAAATGAGAATTTCCTGTTTCTATTGACTTTATAATGCTCACGGCCCTTGCTTCAAAACCTTCAAATGAAAAGACAAATGTCTGTCTTACAAAAGAAAACAGCAGAGAAATTGTTTATGAATTACAATTTGTGTAGTTTTATGATTGATATTCTAATACTCAAAAGATTCGTCAGAATGCAACAGGCAGAAAGATCGATCAAATACAATTTTGTTAGAAAAAAAAAAAAAATTAGCAGCTCCCCTGTCAGGACTGCCCATCGGTGTCTATGCAGGTATCTTTCTCCTTTCCCTAATAAATCTGTCCTTTTAAAATGTTAAAGAAAAAAAAGAAGAAAGAAAAGGAAGTAACAAAATCCAGTTTCATTCACACTGTGGTTATGGTCTTACGGTTTGTGTGCCATTCCCCAAATTCACACTCATGTATCATGGTGTTTGGAGGTGGAGCATCCAGGGTGAGTACTCTCAACTGGGATCAGTGTCTTTACATGAGGGACCCACTGAGAGCTTTGTCGGGTCTACCATGTCACCTTAGTAGCTGCGTATGACGAAATGTGCGCCTTACTCTTGGGGACTTTCAGCATCCAGAAATAAAAGTTGTAGATTTTAAGCCTCCCATTCTATGTCATTTTGTTGTAACAGCATGAAAGACAAGAAAGCAACATATGAAAGGTAAGTTTATTCTTTTCTATTTCAAAATATGGTATTCCAACAATTTCCTTTCCATAAACTGTTTAAAACTGAAGTCAAGCAATGCCATCTACAGGGAACCTTCAGAACAACAGTCATATTTCTTTGATCCACACTGCTCTCTAAATGATTATTTATATAGTCTGGGTTATATTACTTGGCATCATTCAGCAGGAAAAATTTCAAGGAAAAACATATGAATAATTAAGAAGCTATGCGGTGCACAAATTCCTATTAACGATAATTAAAGATAACCTAACTTGGGCCTCCCTGGTGGCCTAGGGCTTAGTAGGTCTCAGAGCTACCACTGTGAAGGCCCACCCACCACGTGGCCTTGTGACTGGGAGGTGACCCACATGGCTCAGCAGACCTCTCCTGTTTCACTTTCTGCTCCCCTCAGCAGTGTATTTCAGTAGATCTGCCTGTTCTCTTGAATCCTCTCACTCCCTATACTTCTGGCCTGCAATCCCAGTTATTCTATACAAAATCTTAAAATAAAGAAAAAAACACCAAAAAAACCAACTTTGCTTAGTTCACTAAAATGATTGATGCTAATATGTTGAGACTCAAAATTAGACAACTTTTTTTTTTTTAAAGATTTATTTATTTGTGCATACAGAACTGGCGTACAGGCCAGAGGCTCAGGGGCGGCAAGAGGCTTCACCAGAGACAGAGTGGGGAGCAGAACAGGCAGATCGACGAAGTACACTGCTGAGGGGCGCAGCGGGCGGGTCAGGAGAGGTCTGCCACACCATGTGGTCACCTCCAGGGCAGGCGGGAATCAAACTCATGCGGAAGTGGCTTTAGATTCTCAGTGCTGTGCTTTAACCCACTGTGCCACCAGGGAGGATCCAAAATTAGACAACTTTAAATTAAAGATCTTTAAAGTTATGTAGAGACTCAAGTCATTGGAGTTTACACTTGTAATAATTTTCTTTTTCTAGCTGTTGAATTCCTTTCCTCTTCAGTAACATCACATTTACTTTCTTCACCAGATTTTGTATTTTCATAGTTCCAAAGGCTGAATCTTTTTATTTTTGAACATGCATAGTAGATTCCACACTAGATTCAAAGCTTCTTTCCTTCCTATGCACTGTAGGCCCAATCTAATCACAGGGTGGTTTACTTTTATTTCTTCTCTCTTTCCTGTTTTCTTTCTTTTTTGAAAATTAAATGCTGTGAGATTTCCTTATTGTAATGGTTCCCAATTTAGGGTAAACTTTAAAACCATCTGGAGGGGCCTCCCTGGTACACAGGGGGTTAAGATAAAGTGCTATGGACTCTATTCCTGGCCAGGGAAGTGATCCACATTACACAGCAGACCTCTCCTGTCTTACCCACTGCTCCCCTCAGAGTGTATTTCAGTCGCTCTGCCTGTTCTGCTCCCCCACATCTCTGGCTTACACCCCCAGCTCTTCTATGCATGAATAAATAAATCTTAAAAAGAATCTGGAACCCTTTAACAAAATTATGATGCCTTTGACTTAATTACTGGATGGGACCTAAACATGTTTTTTGTTTTTTGAATTTTTCAGATAATCCTAACCACAGTGGTTTTCTAATCTTTGAACATAGGAACTTGGTAACTTTAAATTTGTTTTGGCCTTGTTCCACAATAAGGAAAAAACCTACTTGATTTAGAAATTTCTGAACTTCACAGTAACTTAGTTCAATTTCTCAGCAATGAAAGTATGAAGGTGACTTACTAAGTATTAAATCCACTAATAGAGTGAGAATGGGATAAGGAATGAGATGTGAGTTTGGCAATGTTATAGAGGTTGACTTTAGCCAGATTCTTCAGTGAAGGCGGGAGGAAAGGGAAAAGGAATCTGAAAAATCTGGATGGACTACTCTAGTTGGTTAATGTTACTTTTATAAGCTCCATATTATGGAACAAACTACAAAGTGGTCATTTTCTTGGACTTCACTAACAGCCACTGCTATCTATAACAAAGTATCAATTATTTAGATTATATTAATTGATTGGTAAACTGCTTAAAGAAATTCCAAGGTATTATAAACACAGGGTAAGCCTAAGGAAAAGAACTTTATTTAATAATATCTCTAAACAGGGTGCCTTTTGCTCTTTCTGGAAAGCAGTTACTGTTAAGAAATTCATTTTCTTCAAAGCTAGTTCCACAACATTCACAAAATCAGTTTCAAGAAACAATGTTTATTTTTAACACATAAAATGTACCATTGAATATCAATGTCCACTTACTCTTTGGAACTGGTGTGACTGATGTCCTTGACAGATAGGTTTATATGAACAATTCCTATAACAAAACACAGACTACACAGAACAGAAGTCATTTTGAAATACAGACAGAACTATAGATAAAATGATAAAAGATAAAAATGAAGGTCATCAGCCACACAATGCATAAAGTTGGAAAGTGGTGTTTTATTCCCCTTCATTCTCAAATTAAAACAAAATTTCTATTGGTCTGGTCCCTTTTCTTCCTGCCCAGTGCCCTGATTACTTACTTTCATTCTTACCAACTCACTGCAGTGAAATTTACTCTCTAAGTCCGATAGGTATGTAAGGAGAAAATCTTTGGCTGATATGACTACAACAGGATTTTCAGGTTTTTTTTTTTAAAGGAACATTTAATTATGCAATCAGTGCAATGAAAAGTGTAAGACACATGGTAAAAAATTTACTGCATAATTATGTTAAAATGAAAACTTCCTTTCAAATTTTTCTATTTGAAGACAAACTAAAATTTACTGGCTTAACATTATATAGCATAGAGTATCTCTTTATAAACTGGATCAACTTGGCTCTAGTTTTCTGAAAATACTCCAGTCAACCATGCTGGCTCAGTATTTTGGGCAGACTTTAGGCTAGCTTCAATATCTATATTTGAGGAGTGACTGACAGATGTTTCTTTTAAGAACTTGATGCTGGGCTAAGTAAACTAAGTCAATTTCAGATCCTCTGGTGGGGAGTCAGTCATTTTTCATACCGCAGACAGCCTCTGGTGGTTGTCATATATATACTGGATCTCTAGGGACATGCTGGAAAAATCCGTGAACACAATCTTCCCATGCTGAATCAACATGCTCCATTCATATCTTTTGCTTACCCAGGATGTTTACAGCATTGGGTAAGGTGGCTAAAAGATGGAAATTTCATGATGGAAATTTCTATAAGAAGAAGAAGAAAAAAACTTAAAAATAACATCACCAATTAAGTATTTACTTAGGTAATAAGCCTAGTAATGGTTAAAGGTAATTCAAATGTACACCCAGGCATAATGTTCAGAAATGGCTCTGTTGATATCTAAGCACAAGAAAGCAAACAAAAAGCATTTACACTGGACAACATAAAATGAAAAACCTTTGTGCTTCAAAGATCTTAACTATCAAAAAAATGAAAAGATAACCATAGAATTGGGAAAGTATTTGTCAAATCATGTATCTGGTCTAGTATCTAAAATATATAAGGAACTCTTAAAACAACAGTAAAAACGATGACCCAATTTAAGACAATGTATGTCTCTAAAGATATAGAAATAGCTAGTAGGTATCCCAAAAGACACTCAACATCATTAGCATTTATAGAAATGAAAATGAAAAGACACAAAGTGATAGCACTTCCTAGCTATTAAATAGCTATAATCAAATAGATGGAACAATAACATGTTTTGGTGAAAATATGAAGAAACTGGATCTTGCAGACATTGCTGATGAAAATATAAAATGTTAGAAGCTTTGGGATATAGTAAGGCAAGTCCTCCAGAAGTTAAACACAGAGTTCCCACATGACCTAGCATTTTTATTCTAGGTGCATCTCCAAGAGCTTTGAAAATACATTTCACACAAGTTTTTACAACAGAATTAGTCATTATAACAGATAAATAGAATTAAGTAAAATGTCCATCAACTGCTGAATAGATATATGAAAAAAAGAATATCATCCAACTAAAAAAGGAGTGAAATACTGATGTATACGACAACATGAATGAACCCTTAAACACAGGCAGAGTGAAAGCCAGACAGAGGAAAATATATGACTCCATTTCTATGAAATATTCAAAACAGGCACATGCATACAGAGTAAATTGGTGGTTGCAAAGTATCAGCAAAGAGATACTGAGTTTAATTCTAGAAAAATACAAATGTCTAAAATCAGAAAGTGGTGATGGTTGTGCAATTCAAAATATATTAAAAACCACTGAACACTTTAAAAGGGTAAGTTTTATAATATGTGAATTATATCGATTAAAACAATGCTTCTTTGTCCCCCAAATGTAAAACCTTAATGCCTCAAAAACAAAAAACAAGTCTACTTTTAAAGAAAGCTATGTAAAAGCTTCAGTTAAACTAAATCCCTTAAGGCATAAAGAACTTTTTTTAGTTTTATAACTCATGCTATTCACTGCAACATGGATAAAGATGGAAAGGATTATGCTCAGTGAAGTAAGCCAGAAGAATATTGGATGGTTTCGCATATAAGAGGAAGATATGGAAACCAATAAGGGAGCAGGGGGAAAAATACTACCACTGCTAATGAAAAATTAACAAGCAACTATTATTATTAATCAGTGACACTCTGCAGGGGAGGAGGGAAAGGGATCAAAACAGAGAAGGGAAGAACATAGGTAGCTACAGTGATGGTGCACAGATGAACCGGTGATGGGAATTTAGGGGACTATACCTAAGAGGAGAAAGCATACATTGTATAAAAATGAACAATGATGTAAAATGTAAACAAAAAACTTTTTATCTTTTGTATCTTCAGCACCATGCCATAGAAAAAATAGTCTGAATTACTAATCCCACTGCTCCTCTTTATTTACAGTCCAAACATTAGTTGTGATCTCAACAGGTCATTTGCTTTTGGCTAGAATTCATGTTAGTTTCACCTTATCCATGTGGTATGTTCCAGGACATTGAGGGAATGCCTGAAATTGAAATCATGGATAGTATCAAATCCTATATATACCAGGTGTTTTCCTCTACATTACCTATAATAAAATTTATAAATTATAGTAAGAGATAAATGATAACTAAGAAAATAGAACAATTACAACTATAAGTAATAAAAGTTTTATGAATATGCTTTCTCAAAGCATCTTATTGTACATTTTTTCAGTGTGGATGACTGTGGGTAACTGAAACCATGGAAGTGAAACAAGGGATAAAGAAAGACAACTGTAATAAAAAAATTTCATGAACAAATTCAATCAAAACAAAGGTATTGGAGATACAAAAATGGATGAAATACAACTCCCTTTTGCAATGTCAAACTCTAGGCAACCTGCACAAAATGTAATTGTTACAAAAGGTAAAGGAAACAAAAATGGGGGACATGTTCCATTTAACTGCATTTTTTTTAAATCAGACACATTTATTCTGCCTGGTTATACTTTGATTATTAAACGAATAACAGAAACTTAAGTTACTTGAGTGAGATAATGCCTAAATGTAAAGCTATATAATTTATAGTTGGAAAAAAACTTTTACAAAAGAAACCAATCTTATTTTAGAGGAAAAAATGAAGTTAGACAGATTAAGTGACTCTAATACTGAGAATTAACCTGAGTCCACTGAATTATTCTCTATCTTTTTTCCACAACAAAATCAGTATCTGCACCACCCAGAATTTCAGACACTGTCCAGCTAATGAAATCTCCTCAGAGGACTGGAAAGCCAGGAATATACTTACCGATTTTTTCTTTCTGATGTATAAAATATGGATATCTTCACTTTGATACTCTTCATCATGTTTTTCCAAAGGAATTTTTTCAAAGTCAAAGTCTAGTTGAAGGAGCTATAAATTTAAAAGAGATAACTGTCAAATTCAATAATATGAACTATTTTGTGGTTAACAAGTGAGAATAGGGTTTTTATCTTTGCAAAAGCAGTGAGTGGGGAGAGACACGAGCTTTCTGAGCCTAAAAACGTTGGGTAGTGGTTACTTGAGTATATATTACACATGTAATAATGGGTTGAACACTTGCTAGATGTGCATTTTACACACATTTAACTTAATGAATGGGAGATATATGGAACTCTATGTACTGCCTTTAGAACTCTGAGTAATTATTTCAGAATAAAGTTTTTAAAAGCTTTAATAAAAACTGTTAATAGGATATGTTGGTCAAAGTTCTCATAAAAACATAGAATACAGAAGTAAAAACATATCACATATCATGTATCCATGACATATTTTTCAATAGTGGTAATATATCATTAATGTTTCCCAAAAGTGAGCAAAAATGTTTAGTAAGCTAATACTGAATACTTTCTTAGAAAAGAAAAGGGTTTTCTTTTCGGCTTTATAGGTACTATGTCATCTAATTAGAAATTTAGGATCAGAAAAGAAGGAAAAAAGGCAGGGGGATGACTTAGTAGATTGGTGGCCCATAAAGAATATTTTCCACACCCAAAATTACCATAAAGTAATTGAACATGGATTCATATAGCCTCCCTAAAGGGTAATCACTATGAAGACAGATCTAGTAGACTACTCACCTCAAAATATTTTTTCTCAATTTCTGGATTTTTCCCCATTGTTCGTTGTTCATAGCAACATATAATACAAGTCTCAGATCCACTGAGCTCTTTTAGGGTTTTCAGCAATGGCTCCAAAGACTGTTCAAAAAAAATATGTAATTTTTGCTTACGACTTAAAAAGATTCTATTTTTACTATAAAATGGACTAGGGGGATGGAGATGGTAATTATAACCTCTCTATAAATTTTCTTCTAAATGTATTTTTTCTTATTATAGTAATATTGGTTTATAACACCATGTATGACTTAGGGATATAGAGGTATTTCTTTAGAAGTACACTGCAACACCACGTCTACTACCCAGGCATTAATAATCCTTGTCCACAGACAATTAGGCTTCCCTTCCCCATTATTCTCTTACCACCACCCTCCCCACCTAGCAACTTCAATTCTGCAGTCATTTTAGGGTTTGCTTTGATTTGTATATGTCTATCCTTTGTTTTATTTCTTTATATTTCACATATGAAATCATCTAATATTTGTCTTTCTCTTGATTTCACTTTATATACTCATTTCCACTCACATTGTTGCTAATGGCAAGACTTAATCTTTTTTTCCTTCTTCTTCTTAATCTACTTATCTGTCATTGGACATTTGGTTATTTCCATACCTTGGCTAGTATAAGCAGTGCTATGATGAATACATATATCCCTGCCTCTGAATCACCCCAATAATGTAGTTTAAGCTCTGTAACTAAAGATGAGTAAACTTCACTTAACTCATCAATCACTGTACTAATTTCAGTTTCCAGAGACAAGTTTCTAGTATCTGCATTTTTGACTTCTCATGAAACTGAGTTCACTCTTCTTTAATCTAAAAATTTAATCTGGAAATTAAACAACAGTTTACATACAGAAGCACATCTGACTAACCTGAATACAAGTGGCTCAATGCCTATGTGAACAATGGGTGATGCTCAGAAAACCATACAAACATCTTTTAAAAATTCACCCTGCGTCTATTAAATTTTGCCATAGAACAAAAAATTCTTTACAACCCCATTTAATTATCAATGTAACAAGTAAAAAAAATCTTAAGTTTTTCATAACTGATCCAAGTGGCAAAATTTTAAAAATGTTTAAAAGCAGAGTAAAAATGTTTCTCAACATCTTTCACATGAGTGAAATAGAGTCCTCAGTAACCATCTTCTCTGTGTTATCAAGTCTAAGACAAACACCCTACATTCAGAGATTTCAAAATGTAAAGGAATGTGTTCTTTACAATCCATGAAATATGGCTCATCTTCTGAAGGAAGAAACTTCATCACTGAATGCTTACCTCTTCGTAGTATATGCAGTCAGCCATCAGTATGTAGTCTGGCGGAGAAATAAAATCTATTTCTTCTCCCCTTGATAAGGAAAAGTGTTATTGAACAAATAAATAAAATAAAAATCCCGCCAGCTGGGTGCTTTCAGGCCCGGTGCAGTAACATTCCAATGCAGGCATAATTAACACGTTTTCTTATTTGCAAAGATTCATGGCCAGTCTTAATATTCTTAAAAAGATTTCAGAGCATCCCATAGCAGGTCAAATGACTCTGTCTCCTAGAAGTAATTTCTGGAAGGTTGCATCCCCTCCACTGTCGTGGGCTTCCCTTTCTGTGAAAAAAGTTTTACTCTCGACCAATGGTTTTGTCGTTTGTAAAAACAGTATCAATCCGTGTAAGCAATGTTGACACAAATATGTATAAAAGTGGCCCTGTCTTAGGGCTGGGCTCAGGCTTTCCTATCTACTGGGGCTGGGTCCACAATCGAGGTTAAAACTTTACCTGCGCCTCACCATTCCTAAAGATCGCTTGTTTTTTCTATGGCTGGGGTAAATACAGATTTCTGCTACACCCTTGAAAATGTCAACCAAGTATTTTAAATGTTTAATAATCTAAAATTTTCATGTTTTATAAGCAAGACCCGAAAAGTTCCCTTCGTAATAACCATGGTTTTCGTGAAATGCAATTTAAAGCAAACTACAAATCATTATTTTAAAGTAAGCTGAAGGGCCATACAAACCATTTCAGTACCTTGGCTTGAATAGAACCGGTCACAAGATGTTTGTTCATGTTAATATTCATCTTCAATAAGTCTTGCAGTTCCTCAAGATCCGTGACTACAACGTCTGCCCTATAAAATAACGTTGACTGAGGTGTAGGCGAGAGTGGGAAGCCAGAAATTGGGCTTTCCCCAGCAAAGCAGAGCAGTCGCACCAGCTCTTACCCGAGGGTAGCGGCCATTAGTCCCACGGCCCCTGTACCAGAACCAAGCTCCAGCACCGACCGCCGGCTCAGCGCATGGTCCCCGTCACCCGAGAACCCGGGTGTTTCCAGGTATTTAGAAAGGACAATGGCAGCGTCCCAAACAACACAACCCACGCCGCCGGAGGCATACTGCTGCAGACGTAACACTGTGCCATCTCGCTTCTCCAAAACTCGTACAAAGCTCCGCAGAGGGTCCTCCACCGCGGACTCCAGAGTAGCCGCCATCGCGGCCCCGCAACCGGATGCAGACGGCGCTCTGACGTCATATCCACGCCAAAATCCCGTGCCCCTGCCTAGCGAGATGCGGGGTACCACCTAGTGGCGCCGGCCGCCACAGCGCGTACGAGACTCAGGCCCAGCCGGCAGCATAACTTGGGCGCGGCCGGCAGCTTCTTAACGCACTGCCCCTCCTTACTCTCCGGGCTCTGGCTGAGCAAACAGGCATTTTAAATCACATTTTTTTCCCAGCCCAAATTAGTAGTTACAAACTGCTCTGCTCTTTAAATAACAATGTCACTGTCAGGATTTTCACCAGGTTGTAGATTGATTCACACAAGATTACCTGACTTTAAGAAGCGGGGAAGTTTCCAAGATTCTAACAAGAATGCCCACAATCTTAACAAGAGCTCACCTTCATGTAAATGCTTGTTGGATGTTTGCTTGCGTTTCAATAAAACAGCGAAGACAAAGTTATCCCTTTAAATTTCATCACTTAAATACTTTGGGATTGTGTAATTGAAACTACACAAAATATTGAAAATAATGTGTATATTGCTACAGAACTCCCCTCTTAGTTCCTTATAATGAAAACACATTTACACATTTTAAACATTTTTTTTTTAAAAATTAAGATTGGGGTGATTTATTAATCTTGTTAAGAACTCTGATACAAAGCACAGTAAAAGGCCACAGACCAGTAAATAAACAATGTGGCTTTTGGCTACTTTACAAACTGCTGCTACAGCACAATCAATAAAACAGGCTTTTTCATAACTTCGAACAAAGGAGTCCATATGGCAAATAAAAGTTTTACTCAGTCCTCTGATTAAAGTTAAATCAAGCTTGAAGTATTTACTGGTTTAAATATTACCAATCTAAAAAAATTTTTTTTTAATTTTAGTTAACACTAGATTTACAGACAAAGTCACTAGGCTTTGAAGGCAAGGTAGCTGGATCCTATACCATTAAGAAATCTTTCCTCTGAATTTATGAATTAGTAAAGTAGCAGATTGTATTATAGGCCTTGAGTCACTTAAATTTATATAGGTTATTAGCATTATCTTTAAATATACAATATAAACATAACTGTACACACATGGCATATTAACTTTGTTTTCCAAAATAATAGTCAACTCATTAGCTAAATATACCATAGTCTGCAAAAACAAAAGGCACATCTGAATGAGATACATGCCCTTTTAAACTCCATGATTGGGTTAGGTAGTCTTTGTTTACATTTTGAAAAAAAAAAATAAACACAGTGCATTCTAATATGTTCATTCTATTTTTCATTTTTGTCTTCAGCAGCAAGTTCTGGCATTAAGACATGGCATTAAAGAGTTTAAGAACAGTGGGTGTTATTCACAATTCTCCTAAATGTAAAAGCTAGAAAACCTCGAAGATGGTCAAAGAAGTTTAAAAATCAGTAACACCACAATTACCCCCCCACCCCGTATTTGTGTAAATTCATTGCCTTAAAAAGGCATCTGTTAACTCAAATTTGAAAATTTCCACAAATGCACTATCCCCTTTCAGTGCAAACAATATCACTTTAAACCATATTTTACCAGAGTCTACAGTGCAAATATAAATTCTTTATACTGGCCTTTAGGCAGCACTGAGGATCCAAGACAAGGCAACGCTACTGATCACCTGAGGATAATGGTAAAGGACATCTGCATTTTCATTTTTCCAATTTTTAAAAGTTTGATCAGTAGCATTTTTGTAAGCGCATAATTTGTAAAAAGTACTAAAATACTATGCCTTTTTTGAATAAATTAAAAAGAAAAACCTTTACAAATACCATTCCAGTGTCAATGACTACATATGGCTAAGGTCATTGAGGAGTTTCTGCATTTTCTAGCAAAGGTAGTCTGTACAATGGGGGATGCGAAAGCTCCCGTTTGTAAGTCTTTGGTGGCAGTTTTGGTAGATGAGGGCTTGAATTCTGCCTTGGTGGAACAGGGGGAGCTTGAGGATGAGTAAGATTATTATGACTAGAATTGTGTGTATAACATCGACGTGGTACCCTTGGAGAGGGTGTGCTAGGAGGAGTGTTTGGTGAATTTGGACATGTACTAACATCTCTGAGCCAGTCTTGATCTCTATGAGGATGTCCCAGTGGAGGTGGCTGAAGATTAAGTGGATAGTTTATAAAGTGTTCTGGAGGTCGGACGGGAACTGGTGGAGGGGTATCAGGAAGAGGATCTCGTGGAGGCGGTGGAGGTGGACTATGCAGAGACCCATCAAATGCACCAGTAGAAGCAGGAACTCTGGGTTTTACTTTTGGAGGAGGAGGCTGTCTTGGTGGAATAGCAGGGGGATCACCATCAGATTTCATATTTCCCTCAAAAAAAAAAAAGCAATTAAATTATACTTCTGCTTTCTTGAAAGTTTTGTAAAAAGAGTTTCAAAAGACTTCAAAATTCTTATGTGTTAATTTAAATTCAGAGGATCGAAAAACGTTAATTCCTTTTAATTATCACATTTATGAGTAATCAAGTCCAGTTTAATTTTTATATACAATGTTTTAATTTTAATTAGAACTCCCACGTTATCTTGCTTTAAATATACACTTCATAAATGTATGCATCTTAACTACAATAATATGGAAGTGAGTGGAAAGTATATGTAGCTTTGTAGATATGAAAAAACATGCTGTCAAGAAAACTTAGTTTAACGTCTGCTTTCTGGTCATTTCTTTCTCCTTTCCTTTTGTTTTCTCCTTCCTCAGATACAGAATAGTGGTTCTCAAAGTGTGAAAGGAGGACCAGCAGCATCAGTACCACCAAGGTATTGGTTAAAAATGCAAATTTTTGATCCCCATGCCAGACTTATTGTACCAGAATCTCTGCAATCCATTACAGTTTTAACAAGTCTTCTAAGATGACTCTGATGTAGCTTAAAATTTGAGACGCACTCTCAAGAATGAGAGAATACTAATATTCTTTCTACAAGAAAGAAAATATACTTTGGAGAATCTGTGAATGCCCAGTCTTTTTAAGAAAAAAGTACTATGAAAATTAAACAACTATTAAAGGTATTTTCAAATAAAATCAAACGCTTAAAAATCATAGGATAGTCAAAATATAATTGACAGACTCAAGATCAAGCACTATTACAAAGATTCACAACTTTGCATAAGTTGAGGAAACCTAACTCCTGATTAACTACCTTGGAATTTGCAGCATCATAATCAAACTTTTTTCGAGGAGGAAGCGGCGGAGGAATCAGTGGCTCTTCACTTAGTTTATGTAAACTACCACACGAACTGAAGAAAGACTCTGGAGGGGGAAAACAAAGGTTAGCCACAATTAACAATTAGCCACAATTAAGTTTTAAGGTAAAATTTCATTCCAACCCACAGCCACTTTTGCTCCGGCACCTGTCAGACTGTATTACTGCTGGCTGTTAATTTAGCTATCTTCTCCAGTAAGCTATAAGCTTTTTGAAGGCTGTGTATATATTTTTGTGTCCTTAATACCTAGCACAGTCCTTCCTGAAAAGCCTTTTTAAAATCTAAAAAAAAAAGAAAACTTACATATTTGCATAAACTGTAGTAACTTCCACAGAAAGCTCATCCATAACCATAGACCATACATTTTGAAGCACCCACAAAATGCATACATTTCTATACAAGTAATAAAACCTTCATTTAAAATAATATTAAATGGGGTTGTGTCATAGAACTTTCGGTCTGTATCTCAATGATAATGGGCATTCTATAAACACATTATAGTAAATTTACAAAATAATAAAGTATTAGAAAAATTACCTCTAAGCATGCCAAACAGACAGAATAAGAACTATTTTCATTTTGGCTTATTTCTTTTGTTTTTGTTATATGATTAAAAAATATCTACAATTATGGATCAACTCCTCCTTTGGTATCTCTCAGCATATAATAAAGGCAGTAATCATGTCTTGTTTATCATTACTGCTGAGGACTGGATTCACAAAAACTAGTTGGTAAATAAATTGATGAGGTTACTTTTGAATACAGAGTATAAACTGCTATGGAATGTCCAAATAGAGATGTCAAACTCTTCATTCCATATCAAAAACTGCTATCCTGATGTTGTAGTTCCTCAGTCATCCTGGAGCCTTTGTTGGCTGAAAAATGATTACTATTGAAGCAGTTGCTTAAAAATCAGAGACAAAGTCACATTTTGGTAATCATGAAGTTCTCTGATAGCTTGACAATCCCATGGAGCTATTTGTTCTGCTTATTATGAGAAACAGCCTTCTATTTAATTTAAGGTATTGGTATTTATAAGGTATACTTTGCTACAGCCAAGTATATGAAGGTAAAGGGGGAAAAAGGATTAAAAATGTAGGATAATACGTGGAAGAATTTTTATAATTTTTTTCATCATCATACCTCTCCTGCCTAGAATAGTACCTGCAATTTTAAGACAATTAAAAATTATGCACAAATAATTTATGAGTGACTGATCTGTACTTCTAAACAGCAAGAATGAAAGCTAGAAGGTAGTCAAGATTCTCCTGATATATATGTGAAAACAGGAGAAATGCCTTCAGGATAGAGTGAATCTATGCTCAGTGAAACTACTACCAAGTGAATGAGTGCATTTATAGAAATGTAAGAACTTAAATTTTTATATTTTATGTATTACTTCTCAGGTACCTACTGGATGATATACCCCTACCAAAATTAAGGAGCTTATCAAGGAAGAAGAAGGGGTCTAAAAAATAAGGATCCAACACAGGCAGTAAAAGGAATTTTTACAATAACTATGAAAGGAAGTTCTAGGCTAACAGCTAGATCAGAGGCTGGGACAACAACCAGCGCAAACTGAAGCAGGACAAAAGGACATCCTGATAGCTTCTCGCTTTGGTCTGGCCTTGTGGAAAGATGTGCTTTGAAAGGTGTGGGAAGACTGAGCAACAGATGCTTTAAAAAAAAACTAAAAAAAAAAATAACACTTCCTCTGAATGTTCATGATGTTAACTTTAGAAAATAACTGTACAAAAAAGCATCAGCATAGTATACCCTATTTGACTTTACAGCGATAACATTATCTGATATGTGATAAGTATATTAGACAAAGTAAAAGCTAAAATCCTCTTCTACTCTAACAGGAAATCAGTAAACACTGACTAAAAGTAATGGTTCAAAAGTGGAAACATCATTTAAAAATGTGGACTTCTCAATGGAGAAGAAGAAAAGGAGTGGGAAGACAGGAGGTAGGGAACCACTATTTTTAATTTCATTTTAAACATTTTAGCACTATTTGTCTTTTAAACTGTGAACACATCTGAACTTTTAAATATTTAAAAGACTAAACTAACATGTCTCATAATAGGCACTCTCTGGCTAGCATTTAAATTATATACATTTTAGTATGATAAAAGGAAAAGTCCTACCCAGATTAAGAAAATTATATTTAAAGATGCTGTGTCTTTTGGATTTTTAATTTTAAATAAATGATCACATAGAAAGTTGACAGTAGTATTGTTATAAACTGTGAAATAATTAAGAATGACAGAATGGTGTTGTACTTAAAATATTACTTTAGTCTGATGTGACCCAAAAAAAAAAAAAAATAATTGTTTGCCCGGGAACTTGATAAACATTTAGTATTTTATTACTATGGGAAAATGAATTGGGAGGGGCAAGGTAGAGAGGAAAGATAACTGACATGAAATTACTGTTCATTTTGTGCTGAGCAAATGTACTAGGTGCTCTACATAGTTCATTTCATTCTTGACTAATTTGGGAATGATTGATAATTTTTTTAAGACAAATCTGTTCAAGACAGGTTATAAAGTAATGAAAACTATAATAAAGTTATAGTCAAATAATTTATTTATATGAATTTCATTTCTTTAGCTTTTTAAGTGTTGCTAAAAACCAAAATATTCATACATAAATTTAATCCATTCAATTATTACCTTTATAGTCATTTCATTAACATAAACTCAAATTCTTACTTACTTGAATGAGGCAAAAGGACTGGAGCAAAGATGCTATTGCTGCCTATTTGAAACAAGAAAAATTAATTTTAAAAGGAAGGTAATAACTGAGTTTATTTAATAAATATGTTTGCAGGTAACAACAAACACAGAGCAAAGGATTTTATCATGTTAGTTTTAAAGAAATGAATCTGGTACTCTTTGTTCTTGCACTGCTTTTCTTCCTTAGCCTAAATGGCTTCCATCAGTTTCTTTTTAATTTCTACTTATCTGCTTGGTTCCTTATTCATACCATACATATGGTGCTTTACTGCTTTGTGTCAACACTATTTTCACATTTAGATGTCATTTTCCATACTAATATAATTTGTAAAGGAATCTAAAATTCTCTAAATGTGAAGAATTATTTGAAATATAAGATTTCTTTTTTACTAGATGGTTTACAGCAAGTACATACCACATGAACTGTTGAGATCCACATCTAAAAACACACTAAGGTCTGAAGAAGCAGATACTGGTGGAGTAGATGGTGTATTTGGAGAGGTTGGTGCTGACACTGTTGATTCAAGCTCAGTTTCAGCAATTCGACTAAAGCTCATTTTACATGGTTCTCTTTCCAATGGTGTTGGATGACCTCGTAGAGTACCTGAGGTAGAGCCATGCCGGCCTGTATTAGGCCTTATTCCAGGAGATTTTAAAGAGAAGGTTGATTTCCTAGGCTAGGGAAAGCAAACACAATTACCATTACTAACTGCCATGTACTTTATTTACTGTGGACATAATATATGTAACATAGGAGTTTCAGAAAAATAAAAAAAATCCTTTTGTTCTTTTTAGTAGTAAAGTATGAACCTCCGTAACAGTACTTTAAAGTGTTCAGAGAAAATTGCTCTTACTAACACCGTCACATTTTGCCTCTTAAAAAAAACTCAGTTGGAACATAATGAAAAAACATGTAACTCAGAGTTAAAAGCCTCAATTTTGCCAATGCAGTTATGCAGACTTGAAAAAGTGATTTAAATTCATTGAATCTCAGCTTTTATGTTTGTAAAATAAGAATAGGATCATAAAATTTTTGCGAAGATTAGGTAAGGTAAAACTGCATAGCTTACTGCTTGACCCAAAGTTGGTGTACAAGCACTTTTACTTTGTTCCACATCTTGCTTCACTTTCAATTACTCAGACTTGATCTTTTACTACTTCTGTTGCTACTGCAAACCCCAAGAATAACTGAACTATACTAGTAAATTTAGATGAGAGAAGTGGGTTCCAGTGGCAACATGGGGAATGACACACTCATGGCAGAAGATCAAACCAGAAGAAACACTGATACATCTGCTCACTTTTTAATTTCCTTCCATCTAGATACTTGTCATTTTAGGGACACAGCCTTCCCCCTCATATTAACAAGGATCAAAAGTGGGCAAGTAACATAAAGAATAGGCCATATTTTATCAAAAGAGCCAAAGATTTTCCCTGCTATATATATACTTTTAAAAATAGTACAGTATTATAAAATACCTCAAAACAACTATTCAATGTAAGTTATAATTTTAATGGAAATAGGTTGTTAAACACTAAGGATAATATTGTTTTAAAGAACAAAATAATTTTTCCAAAATTGTAGTGGACTTACAAATCGAGGTGGTTGTTTGCAGTTTCGGGGTTCAATTTCTAGTGACTTGTTGAACAAATAATCTGTAAACTCTTTTTCAGAAGCACTTCCCATAGGGTTAAGATTTTCAAAGAACCTCTAGAATTAAATAAAATATCCATACATATGTATTTTAGAGCTCATTATGACACTGTATATTCATCAGTTTAAGACAAAGAATGTTATGAGATAATAATGTCTAAACAATCCACAAAGTTTGCTGATCCAAACCCCCTACTTTTGCATAGTCTTAAAGCACTATTAAGATGATGACCAAATTTTCATTATTATAATCTCAATGGTTCATAAATAGTAAATATTATTTAGTTGTATTTAGTTAGTATTTATAATAAATACTACTTTATTAATATTACTTTAATTACTTTAATAAAGTAGTATTAATACTACTTTATTAATACTTTATTAATAAATACTACTTTTACTTATTATCAAAACAAAATGATTACCAATCACATCAAAAAATGTTTACAACAGAATTATAATCCTCACACACAATGAAACTTGGATAATTGTGAAAAGTGAAGATAAACTGGATCAAGAATATTTATAAACTTAGTTGTGCTAATTTATAGTAAAATAACCTTTGTGTCTTTTTCATGAAATTTATGAAGCTTGAACTTAAAGTTTGAAGTAGAAAAGTTAGATGGCTGGCAAAGTGCAAAAAGAACTAATCAGAAATTTAGGAACATTTTATTATTAGAACTCCATGCCATGTTTTTACTGTGGGTGAATAAGAGAGCATTTTTCATTCCTCCTTCCTCAACCCCCACAGAATGCTTTAAACGACTACAGAAAGTCTAGACCACATGTAGAAAACCTATTAGCAGTTAATGATATGAATTTTAAAAGTACTATTCCAAATATTCCTAACTACAATGCAACATTATTTTTTGCAGGAAAATATATGAACCTGGGCTTCTGCGACATCCCACAGTCACAAAAGTTGGTCAAAAAGTTAAGAATGTGATATAATAAATGACCACTAGTAGTTTATTACCATTTTCTTTAGAATTGATATCAATATTTTCATAAAAAATAAGCTTTAGGTTATTCTTGCTTAAGACTTTATTCTGAATTGGGAATAAAAAGTGGTTACCACCTACAGTATAGGAGGATGGGAGTGATGGGGCAATTTTCCTGCAATATGGTCAACCTGTAGACTATATTTGAAAGTTTAGCATATTTTTTAATAAGATAGGTGAACTTATTCTGATTAATAGTTATATGTTCTGAATGTAAAATAAGTACAATAAAAATTTACCTAATACAAAGATAATATAATTTTTTCTAATTTAGAAGATATATCTATACCTTATACTACCACAGAATCAATATAATCAACTAGTGTGCATGTTTAGTTTTAAAAATCATCTCTTGCTATGTGCACACACACACACACATGCACACAACACTCTCCCAAATTGTCTCCTATTTAAACCCAGTGTTCTTATAAAGGGATTACTTAATGATTTTGACACATGTAAAATAGGTAAAATGGTTATCAATAAATCATAGAAGTGGACTTTATTTTTACTACATGTACATTAGAAAGCATCTCTCATTTCATCATATCCTTTTTGAAGTGTTAATTGAACTCACTGCACAAAGAAAGTACCTAATAACTATAGACTGTTAGTACAGAATAGCTAGTATTTAACTGGTACTACTGATTATTTAACTCATTTTCATAGCGAAATCATAGCATAGTGTGTGATTATGAAATTTCATGGACTGAAGGGAATTTAACATATTCTCTTTTAAAGATAAACAAAGAAAATATTTACCCTTATTTCTGGTTCTATCCGTAAACAGTAAGGTTGATTCTGATATTGTTGAATTTCTCCAGTAATTTCAGCTACTTTTCTCCTCTTACTGAAATTGATTAGATCTTTTCCTTTCTTTTTCAAAAAATCATTATTCCCTTCTTCAGTCTTCAGAATATTTGTTAAATATATTCCTAATCAAGTAAGTATTTGAAAAAAGTTATAAAATTATTTACTGAGGCCCTCCCTGGTGGGTCAGCGGGTTAAGGCACTTCAGCATGAGTTCCATCCCAGCTTGCCCAAGAGGTGACCACATGACACAGCAGACCTCTCCAGACACCCCTGCTGTTCCCCTCAGCAGTGTACTTCGACGATCTGCCTGTTCTGCTCCCCACTCTGTCTCTGGTGAATCCTCTCGCTGCCCCTGCACCTCTGGCCTGTACCCCAGTTCTGTATGTATAAATAAATAAATCTTTAAAAAAAAATTAGTTACTGAGCCATCAGGAAAACAGTTGATTTAGTAAAGTTGAATGACATCCTATAATCCAACAATTCTCTGATTATTTAAGTCTCAGATACACTATCATTAATTCCATATTAAGAATTTTTTTTTTAACAATGGAAGAAGTTTAAATAAAAAGGTCAAAAGGTCCTCCTTGGTGACACAAGGGTTAAAGTCTCAGCACTATCAAGCTAGCACCAGCTGTTGTGGCATGAGTTTGATCCCAGCCAGGGTGCTAAATACATGGTACAGCAGGCCTGTTCTGTCTCTCCTGTTGCTATCTTCAGTACATGTATCCATAGATCTGCCTGTTCTGCTCCCACACTGTGTCTGGTGAGTCCTCTAAGCGCCCCCCAACACCTCTTGCCTAGGCCCCAGTTCTTGTATTCATAAATAAATAAAATAGCTATTAAAAAAATTAGGGTTTATAAAAGTACAATTTGGCTAAAATAAAAGATTCATTCACAAAGTACAAATTGTGTTAAATTTATTCTAGTAACTTTATCATTTATTTATGTATCTCTATGCCAGAATCTAAAATGATTCCTGCTTAATAAATTAATTTTAAGCCAATTTTGGTTATGAAGACTAAAGATTTCTAAACAAATTCTGTTTTCCCAAAATCTATAAAATTAGATAGAAAAATAATTACTCCCTCCTCTTGGACAGTAAGAAAAATTTTAAGTTTTTCTTTCATGCATAATTACTGATTCATTTAGATAGATGTTTCTCTACTCAACACAATTCTATTTTCCAGGAAACATTTGGGAATGTTTAGAGACATTATTGGTTATCACAACTGTGTATGTTCACAAATGCTTGCATGAATGACTTGGAGCTGAAATATCTGAATGTTCAAAATTCACGGATTGAAAACCCAATGTCCAGTGTGAAGGTATTAGGAGGTGAGAGCACTGCAGTATAAATCACGAGGATGGAGACCTCATGAGAAGGTGATTAGTCTTTTTATTTATGCCCCCCACACAGCTCCTTACAACAATTCTATAAGTAATGATCATTATTTTATAGATAAGGAAACAGAGTTCAAGTTTTATTTATCAGTACTGGTAGCTGGTAAATACTGATAGAAAATGTGCTCAGATATAAAATCAGAAGAATTTCCTGTACAAGCTGATCTTTTTTGGCTATTACCCACTCAAAATATAAATTCACACTTAATGACTTACCAAAAAAAGGCACACACGGTGGATTAATTGACTTAAGTTTTACTAGGTATTTTTTAAAATGATCTTGACTTAGTTCCACAGACTCATCCAAAATTCTTCTTTTTCTTTCCTGCAATGCCTTTAAAATACATAAATCAGTTTAATTTTTTGTACAATTAAATTGCCTTATGGATGCAGAGCCTTTAAATTTTATATAATTTTGCAACTATTTGAAAAATGCTTTTTAATTAAAAGATTAATAATCCATTCTGCACTCACCTAAAATTATTTGTATATAAAAGTTTAAAAAGCTAATTATTTTCTAAAATAAGCTTGTAGGTTCAGTAATAAAATAATTATTCCTTAGGATCTTATTAGTTATAATAAGTCTGAATTTCAAGATAGATCTGTAAGAGAGAAATAACTTAATCTTTCAGCATTCAGATATTTTTCTCCTGAAAAGGTCTTTTGGAACTATGGATGAGGTTAGTGAAGAGGAGTAAAAGAAGAACTGAACAAAAATCTAGTAAACCAAGCCAGCAGTCATTTCTTTTATATTTCATTATGATATTTTCTTATTGAAAATTATTTTCAATACCTAATAAGTAAACAAACACATAGAAATCTGCAGCAAACACTATATTTGTTAGGGAGCCATTCAATTTATTTTCTTTGAGATAAGGAAAAAGCAAATGTGTGCATTACTTTTATTCAGTATTATACAGAAACCTAACTAGAGACAGACAGAGGAAAGGTCTAGAAAAAGAAACATGTCAGTATTTAAAGAAGGTATGATTGTACATCTAAATCTAGAGTATTCATGAGGAAATTTAGCAATGTTGGTGAACAGAAACCAAGATAAAAATCAGTTGCATTTTTAGATGTCATCAATAAAGAAAATAAGATTTTAAAGAATATTCTAATATGAGTCTAACAAAGGAAGTGTGAAATCTTCATCAAGAAAACCATAAAACTTTATTAACTGAATAAGCTAAATGGTGAGATATACCACATTCATGGTTGGTAAAACTCAATACTACAAACATGTCAGATCTTCACTAACTGATTTATGGAGTCAATGCAATTCCTATCAAAATTCCAACTTCGGGGATTCCTTGGTGGCACAAGAACTTAAAGCACAGCACTATGAAGCTATAAGAAGCTTCCATAGCACAAGTTTGATCCTCAGCGAGGGGAGGTAACCCACAGGGCACAGCAGACCTGGCCTGTCTCACCCACTGCTTCTCCTCAGCAATGTATTTCAGTCAAACTGCCTGTTCTGTTTCCTACTTGGTCTCTGGTGAATCCTCTCAACCCCCAAAACTTGTGGACTGTATGCCAGTTCTTGTATACATAAATAAATAAATCTTTCAAGAAAAACACAAAGTCCAACTTCTTTAAAAATAAAGCTTAATTTGTTTGTAAAATCCATACAGAAAAGCAAGGAACACAAACAAATCTTTCTAGATTACTGCTGTTTTGTTAGTGGACATGGTGTGAAAAATACTATTTGCACAAGTGTGAACCTATACCCCTAAAACATATACTATGTTATAAATCACTGTTACTCAATAAACATAATTTTTAAAAAAGTATAATAACCCCCAGTTGAAAAATTCATGTACAAAAGTATCCCTTTTTGCCTTTCTAATCAAATAGTACTGAAAGAACCAATTTTGAGAGAATAGGTACCCTGTCACACTCATGCAGCTCCATTTACATGTTTAGGGATTTCTTCTACTTTATTAAAATGAAATCCTATTATATTCACTATTCCTAAGTTTTAAAAATAATTTTCCTTCCTAAAATATCACCTATTTTTCTAAGATGATAAACTTTTTTTTTTCTGTAGCTGAACAATATTTCACATTATAAGATAAGCATTTAACTACATTTTTACACGTTAGCATTGTAGTTTGGTGATTTTTTGTTGTTGTTGTTAGAGATTTATTTATTTATTCATACAGAACTGGGGTACAGGCCAGAGATGAGGAGGGTGAGAGGATTCACCAGAGACAGAGTGGGGAACAGAACAGGT
>NW_004567114.1:38542564-38555571 GCF_000260355.1 Condylura cristata | reverse complement strand
AAAAAAAAAAAAAAACGCCAATTTTTTAAAAAGTGTTTTGTCTTTTTTTCCCCAATAAAACTTGTAGAGAAGTTTTTAATATGGCAGCTCTCACTGGTATTTGATCACATTTTGTAAGAAAGCACCTTGACAAAAGTATTGAAAGTCTTAAAATGTGCAAATACTCTGACTTAGGAATGTTAGTTCTAGATGTTTGTTACAGGAAAGTAACCAAACCCTTAGAGATTTTTGTAGATGGGTATCATATGTGAAATGATTTATTACAGCAGAAATTAAGTTTCTCACACTAGAGTGGTAAATAAATTAGGGTTTGCCTATAGGACTCAAAACCATTTAGTCATTAAAATGCCCAAAAGTGGATGATTGGATTAAAAAGATGTAGTACATATATATACACAATGGAATATTACTCAGCAACCTAAAAAAAATAAACACATGCCCTTTTGCAGCAACATGGATGGAGCTGGAAAAGATCATGCTTAGTGGAATAAGGCAGAAAGAAAGGGAAAACACCGCATGGTTTTACCCATAGCAGGAGTATAATGGACCAGGTGAGAAAATACTAATAATAATGAACAGTAACATCCCAGAGACATTTTATGGGGGTGGAGTGGGAAGTGGGATCAAAAACAGTGGGGGGAAGGAAATGCACTGGGCTATGGTGATTGCACACGGGTGATTTGGTGATGGGAAGTCTATGGGGATTACAACCAAGATGGAAAAATGCACAAAATGATGTAAAAATTAGCTATTATATTATTTTTAACAAAATTTATTTTGGGGTGCCTCCCTGGTAGTGCAGGGATTAAAGTCTCAGTGCTATCAAGCTATGGCCAGCCACTACTGCATGAGTTCGATACCAACTGGGGAGCTGATCCACATGGCACAAAAGACCTCTACTGTCGTGCCCACTGCTCCCCCTCAGTAGTGGATTTCAGTTAATGCCTGTTCTGCTCCCCATTGTGTCTGGTGAATCTTCTCACACTCACACTGCTAGCCCAGTTTTATATGCATAAATAAAAAAAAATCTTTTTGGGCCCTTCCTGGTGGTGCTGCGGATTAAAAACACAGCACTGAGAAGCTAAAGCCACTTTTGCATGAGCTCGATTTCTGCCTGCCCCGGAGGTGACCACATGGCGTGGCAGACCTCTCCTGACCCGCCCGCTGCTCCCCTCAGCAGTGTACTTCGTTGATCTGCCTGTTCTGCTCCCACTCTGTCTCTGGTGAAGCCTCTAGCCGCCCCTGAGCCTCTGGCCTGTACCCCGTTCTGTATGCACAAATAAATAAATCTTTTAAAAAAAAATCTTTAAAAATTTATTTTTGAAGATAACCTAATAAAACAGGAACATGTTTATGATCAAAAGATGCAAGCCATAAAAATCTATGTACAACATGACATCAGCTTTGTAATTAAAAATCTATTTTTATTTACAAACTTCCTATACTATACTTTCTATATCTTCCAAATTTCTTTTGGCAAATTTTTATTTAAGGGTTATGACCCATGGTGGATTTCAGATCTTGCTGAAAGTATTCACATATATGAATTCCACAATTTTCTTAAGCACTAAAGATATACAATTTTATAATTAAAAAAAAAATTTAGAAAGTGTTCTCCATGTTACTCTTTTTTAAAAATTATACACCAAAGGTGATTAATTTACATACTTATTTTAAATCATTTGTCATTTATTTGAAACTATCAATATTCTATTTTAAAAATTCATTTCAGATGCCATTGAATTTAAGTTAGCTTATTAAGCAGAGTCACAAATCCCTATACTTTACTGAATCCTAATGTTTACTAGTATACATTGTTATATTTTCTAATTTTTTAGATATCACTTGACTTAAAGGAGTAAGATGGATTTACAAAGGACTTACTCAAAAAGATCAGTAGTAGAATCAATCTCTTTTACATTAATATTATTATTACCCCTGAAGAATAAGATACTTCAAACTTAAACTTACCTCAAATGTATGGTCTAATCTATACACTGACACTGAGTTTACTGCACTGACTATCTCCAATACACCATTGAAATTATTCAAATCTTGAAAAACTTGCAGAATTTCTATAATTCTACTTAGCACTGCTACTCGTTCCTCAAAATTTTCTGCTTCCACAATGCACCTAATCAAGAAAAAAAAAATTTAAGGGATTATAAAACAATTTCTTAACTTACATAGAAAAGAAATATATTTTCAGTCAGAATTTTGTTTATATATGTCTTAATATTAAGAAGTAATAAGATTGAGTAAGTAAAAACTTACTTTTCAAACCAGAGAGTAAGATTAGTGGTATGGCGAATCATTTTTAATAAATTTGGAGAATTTATTTCTTTATCTTCTTTGGTCCATACACTCCCTACAAGTTCAGATGGCTGGACTTTTCTGAGGAACAAAAATAAATGCAAATCAATTTACAAAGGATTAAGGTAAAGACTAAGATCTCCCAAAATTTAGTAAGGAAATGACAATTCAAAAGTAAATGGACAAACATACAAACAGGTAATTGTAATTCAGCAGATTAGACCCAAAGAACTAGGAACAAAAAATTCTTACTCAGGGAAAGTACACTAAAAAGTCTGACAACTACGGATATGTTAACCCAAACAGGAACTCTCCAAGAAGATATACAAGTAAAAACTGATACAATCACTTTGTAAAGCAATTTGCCAATATCTCATAATACTGAAAATACATATGTTAGATAACCCATCAATTCTATACTTAGGAATGGACTCTAGATATACAAGGTTATGAAAACACTTATAAGAATGTTCAGTGAAATATTGCTTTTGCAAGAGTGAAACATTTCAAACAACTTAGAGGTTTACAACATCAAGAGACTGTGTACATTATGGAATATTCATACAATGGAATACCATAAATCAACGAAAATAAAGCAAAGCTACATCCATCAATTTGAACAAATGCTTGAAACAATTTAAGCAAAAACAAGTCACAAGATGATATACAAGTATATCAGCATCAAAATGTGCAAAACAATGCTAAATATTACTTATTACTACCCTGTAATTTAGATAAACCATAAAACAAACAAAGGAATAGTTAACAGGATAGTGCAGGATAATGGTTATTCCTTGGGAGAAAAGAAGAATAAAGTTGGAGAGAATTACAGAAAGGTTTTGATTTTATGTGTAATGACTTTGTTGTTTATGATCCTTCACATTACTTTCTATTTATCCTGGTACATCTATAACATTTAATAAGGAATCAGACAGAAAAACAGATTAAATCACTGTATAAAGTCAGAATTACAATGCTTAAAAAACTGACCAGTAGCACGCCAACAATGTCCTACAGAGTTTGCTATTCATTTTTTAAAAGAAGTTTTTAATCAGTTGATTTAACAGTTTTGAAATAGATGTTCTATTATTTCACCAGAAATTTACTATACAAACGGTATCAATGTTTATGTATGTTAACTCTGTTTCCATAATACATACATCACATAACAAGGATATTTCCATGTTTGAAAAACAGATTCTGCTGTTATATATTATTTTTCTAATGTCCATTCATGTAACAAGCACTCTATGAGGAAATCCTTCAGTATTATTTGCTTTGTTATCTCAAAAAAATTCCCTTCTTTATTCGTACTATCTCAGTGTAAATTAAAACCACCTGGATTCCAAATTTCTTAAAAGGAAGCACAGCATCAGAGTCAGTTATTGACAACCTCTTAACATGTGTGCTAAATTCTGGATGACATAGAGCAATCCAGAGGCTCAATTCCAAAGAAGGCAATGTTTTCTCTTTGTTACCTCCCCTTTTTCTCCATTAGCACTAAATTTTATATATTCTTATTTTCCCCTGTGTAATATAGTTAAAAAAAAAAAATTCTGCTAACTTCTGGTTAGTTTTTGATGACAACAGTGGAAACTTATTTTGTGACCAGGGGAGGCTGTGACAGGTAGAACTGTTATTTGGAAGGCCTGTACTCTTCACAGGAACCTGAGTTGTAAATGAAAGAAGAGAGCTTAAGTTAGGAGTGATGAGAGGACAGAAAAGGGCTAATGAATAGGGACAGTACGGTGGTTAAAAAAAGATGCTAGAGGAAGAATTTGACAAAGATGAGAGGAAACTAGTTAGAGTAGAATAAAATGCTTGAGTTACTGGTTTTGGAATAAGAATAATTTGGAGTAATGGCACGATTCAGAATATGACTACAGGAGGTATCTGATTTGAAGTAGAGAATGATGTTGGACATTGGAAGTGATAAATCCATGCATCTAAAAGCTTAAGTTATGAATGGGTGACCTACCTGGATGTAGGGTGGTGGCAGGAATTGCTTTATATATAAAGACAATGGAATATAAATAAAAATAAGCATACTTCTACAGATTCTCTCATAAATGAAAGACAGTGGTTCTGAAGTTTTGGTTTGTCATCACACTATTTCAGAAATAATTTTTCCTTAAATAGCTAAAGATTTGATACTCATTAAAAGTATTTCAGAAATCTTTGTTACTCTAAAATGTTACTATTTGTCAAGCGTAAGCCCAGTCAAACCCCAAATTAAAATTTGATTGTACAGAATCTGAAAAAAAGATGAAATCTTATTAAATATTCTACTTATTAGCTGTTGAGAACCTTTTATTGACAATGACTGTTTAAGCTGCAAACCTTAAACCAAAGCATCTGAAGAAGTAGTAGGAAATGGGTAGATTGCCTTGAACTTGACTGCTATTTTACTACATTAGTCTTCTCTGTGTTAACTCTTTTGAAAGAGTGCTATTACATAAATTAGGCCTGAATAGTAATATGTTGTAAGACTTCTCATGCAGGACAGTCTGCAGTTAAAAATTGTGCTATGAGCTTTCCTGTAAGTCCACAAAAACAAAGTATTACTAAGCACTAGGGAATAACTTGCAAAGCATTCTGGAAATAGAAACATATTCAAAGTTCTTGAAAACAAAGCAGCAAATTAATGTAAATTGTCTACCTGTAGAGATCAGATTCTAAAAGTGTTAGCTGACGTGCAATTTCTATAGGATGAAGTGTCATGAGATCAAATGTTTCAAATTGTCCTGGTCTGCTGATATGCCACTCAATTGGTGGAGGTAGGCTTTCAAATGTAATATTATGGCTTATTCCATTTGCCTGGGCTTGTTTCTTCCTTTTAATGATTTTAGCAATTGACTCTACCCATTTTTTCATAGCTTTTCCTAGAAAAAGAACACAAACAAAAATGCTTTTTACTTAACAGACATACTTGCAAATCTTCATGTAATATTTAACCTTCACCCAGAGTCATAACTATCAAATCATAACCAGTATTTGTTTCATCTAACCCCATTCCTGTATCCTCTCCCTCTGTTATTTTGAAGTAAATCTAAAATATATCATTTATTTATGCTTGTTCAAATATATATCTCTAAACTTAGGTGTAGAAGAATAACCTAAGTGCCATTATCAATTATTAATCTCATCAAATATTTAGTTAGTGCTCAAATACCCCTGATTGTCTCAAATATTTTTGGATTATGAATGAGATCTACCAATTACACTGAGTTAGATGCCAAAAAAATGTCTCAAGTCTACTTTAATCTACTGGTTCCCCATTAGCTGTAATTTCTTCTTGCAATTTATTTGTTGAAATTGAATTATTCAATCACTGGTGTTTCTCAAGCTGAAATCTACAAATTTCATCCCTGCATCGTAAATTTCCTGTTTTTCTTTCCCCTGTATTTTCTGTGAATTAGACACAGAGAGACTTCAGCTAACTCAGGATCCATTTTTTACACAAGCACAAGAATACTTCCAGCAGGAGATATGTAATACCTAATTACTTTTATTTTTATAATGTTACTACATATTGAGAAATGGTGATACTTGATCATTTCTTCTTCCTTTATAGTTGAAATACTTCTATAAAAACTCTTCCTTATCGGAACTCTCCTGCATTGCTGGTGGGAATGCAAACTAATACAACCACTATGGAAAACTCTTTGGAGGTTCCTCAAATAGCTAAACATGGAGTTTCCATATAACCCAGCAATCCCACTGGTAGGTATCTACCCAAAAGACACAAAAACACTGATTCAAAAAGATACTTTCACCCCCCCCCAAGTTTATAGCTGCATTATTTACAATTTGAAAAACATGGAAACAGCCCAAATGCCCAAAAATGGATGACTGGATTAAAAAGATGTGGTACATATACACAATGGAATATTATTTAGTGACCAAAAAAAAGAAACACATGTCCTTTGCAGCAACATGGATGGGGCTGGAAAAGACCATGCTTAGTGAGATAAGTCAGAAAGAAAAGGAAAAATACCAAATGGTTTCACTCATAGCAGGACCAGGTGAGAAAATAATAATAATAATAATGAACAGTTATATAAAATTTATGAGAGTAGAGTGGGGAATGGGATCAAAAACAGTGGGGGGAGGAAAATGCACTGGACTTTGGTGATGGCACATGGGTAATTTGGTGATGGGAAGCCCAAGGGGATTACAACTGAGCTGGAAAAATGCACAAAATGATGTAAAAATAAACTATTATATTATTAAAAAAAAAAAAACTTTTCCACAGTGGTATAACTTATATAAAGGCCTAGACTTTAATGTAACAATTTATTTATTCTAATATGTATGTTCATTTTAAAAGCTTCTTAGAAGATACTACATAACCTAGTGTCCTCATTTGAATATATTTTAAAAATCAATTTAGTACAATAAGTAATTTTAAGGCACACATGATAAAAATATAAACATCTCAAAGTTGAAACAAGATTACTTTCTCTATTTTGAGTAAATTTCCCTTTAAAGAACAAGTAGAAGATAAAATGAGCTAGGCTTAGTTATGGTACTCTTAATTAATGCCTTAAAACAGATTAAATATAAATGTTCTTGACTCAATTGATATACATTTGACGACATATATATGTTTAAATCTTCACAACCTCAAGTTTCATTTCTTAGGCTGTGTTTGACACTTCAGATATGAAACTCCTATCATTCAAGAATTAAAAAATTTCCCAGGTAAAATAAATACCTAAAAAGCTGTTAACCATTCAAAATTGAGAATAAAATTAAAAAGAATGAGAAAACAGATGAAATTATTCATACATTTAATGAGCAAAGGAATGGCAATCTTGATGTAAGATAAACTTGAAAAGGCAAGGATCTAAGACTTCAGATGGTCTAAACATCATGTCAGTTCCTTAATGTCTATAAAATCACTCCAAGTGCTATTTTAGTTTTTAAAATAGTTTAGCTTCTTAAACGTCACACATTTAAAAGTAAACTCAAGTGTGACTTAACAGTTAATCAAACCTTTAAATAATATACCTCTTACACTTGAAATGAAGGATTCTAGTCTTTCAAGCAACTCCAAATCTCTTTCAAAGTCATAAAAATGATGTTCAACCCAATGCCGAAAAACATTTAAGATCCTGATAAAATAAAAAGAAATATTTCAGTGAAACCTAAGCATTTAATTATACTTTTTTTTTCATCTCTCTGATGCCATGATAATAGCTCTATATATAAGGGTCAACATAACACTCAGTCTCTAATTTATATTTAATTAAAACTGTAAATTCTTCAGTGACATGACAATAGGACTTAAGACTATGATTTAAAATATATACTTGAAATACATGGTTTCTATATTCAATTACCCATTTATGTTTAGGATAAGTACCTTTTCTTCATTCTTATGTAGAAAATTCATACACAGTACAGTACCAAAAGCTATCAATTTCTTAAGAATGATTTTTAATACTAAAATTTTATATTTTCCACATAAATGGAAAATCAACTTAGTTATCTGGTTCTAAATTCAAGTGCTATCATCAATTTTTATGTAAATTACAGATATGTCCATAGTTTCTTTCTTTCATTTTAAAAGAAAATATTGGGCCTCCCTGGTGGCCTAGGGGTTAACTCTCAGTGCTGCTACCACCAGGACAGCCCAGTGAAGGCAAAGCAAAGCAGCCCAAGTCCCATAACCCAGCCAGAGAGCTGACCCAGCAGATCTCTGCTGTCTCTCCCAGTGCTCCCCTTAGCAGTTTATTTCAATAGATCTGCCTGTTTGGTTCCCCATCATCTCTGGGGAATCCTCTTTCTCTCCTCATCTCTGGCCTACAGTGCATTTCATGTATGCATAGATAAATCAATCTTTTTTAAAAAAGACACATTTGATCAGGTTCTTCACAAAATAAGTATGAACAGTAATTCTTTTTTTAAAAGATTTATTTTATTTTATGCATACAGAACTGGGGTACAGGCCAGAGGTGCAGGGGCAGTGAGAAGATTCACCAGAGACAGAGTGGGGAAAAGAACAGGCAGATCAACGAAGTACACTACTGAGGGGAGCAGTGGGCGGGTCAGGAGAGGTCTGCCACACCATGTGGTCACCTCTAGGACCAGAGATTGAACTTGCACTGAAGCGGCAGTGGCTAGCTTGCAGTGCTGTGTCCTAATCCAATGTGCCACCAGGGAGAACCCTGAACAGTAATTCTTAATTAAGAATAAGTAAGAGATATTACAAAGCTCTTAGCATCATTAATCAGAAAAACAGAAATTAAAACCCCAAAGAGATGCCAATATTTACTCCACCAGCACAGTTAAGGTTAAATGCTATCATTAAGTGAAAGTAAAATATATGGAGAACTGATGAAACTCAACAAAAATAAACAACCTCAACAAAAAATGGGCAGGAGAACTAAAAAGACACTTCTTCAAAGAGGAAATGTAGATGGCCAATAAGCATATGAAAAATGTTCAACATCACTTCTAATAAGGGAGATGCAAATTAAAACCGCAATGAGATACCACCTCACCCCAGTGAGAATGGCACATCTTCAAACAACTAGCAACAACAAATGTTGGTGAGGATATGGAGAAAAAGGAACTCTCCTGCACTGCTGGTGGGAATGCAAACTAGTACAACCACTATGGAAAACTGTTTGGAGGTTCCTCAAATAGCTAAACATGGAGCTTCCATATGACCCAGCAATCCCACTCCTAGGTATCTACCCAAAAGACACAAAAACACTGATTGAAAAAGATTCCTGCACCCCCATGTTTATTGCTGCTTTATTTACAATTGGAAAGACATGGAAGCAGCACAAATGCCCAAAAGTAGATGACTGGATTTAAAAGACGTGGTACATATATACAATGGAATATTACTCAGCAACCAAAAAAACAAAAAAAAACAAAAAAAAAACACATGTTTTTTGCAGCAATGTGAATGGAGCTGGAAAAGATTGTGCTTAGTGAGATAAGCCAGAAAGAAAATGAAAAAATACCGGATGGTTTCGCTCATAGCAGGAGTATAGTGGACCAGGCAAGAAAATAATAATAATAATGAACAGCCATATACCAGAGAGATTTTATGGGGGTGGAGTGTGGTATGGGATCAAAAACAGTGGGGGGAGGGAAGTGCACTGTTCTATGGTGATGGCACATGGATGACTTGGTGATGGGAAACCCACGGGGATTACAATTGAGATGAAAAAATATGTACAAATGATGTAAAAATAAACTATTATATTATATATTTTTAAAAAGAAAGGAAGAAAAGGTTTGGCAGTTTCTTTTAAAATCACATTAACTTACGCTAACACCCAGTCATTCCACTCTGATTTGTTCATCAAAGATAGGTGAAAAATTATACTCACAAAAGACATAAAATTCAGGCATTTTTATTCACAGTAATAAATCAAAAATAAACCTTGGTGTTTTTCAGTGGGAAAATGAATAAACAAACTGGTATATTCAAATAAGGGAAGACTGCCCTCAGCAATAAGATAGAAAATACCAATACAAGCAATAATGTATTCAAAAGAATGCTGAGTGAAGGAAGTCAAATACAGGAGTATATAAAAATACATTAATAGGAAATTCTGAAACAAGTAAAATTAATACATGAAGGAAGATGGGAATTACTTTGGGTAAAAGAACAAAAATTGATTAGGATGGGTATGAAAAAATCTGGTATGACTGTAACACTCCACATATCTTGATAGGAAATTTGGGTTATAGTGGTGTATTTGTTAAAGGTCAACCAAAGTACACTTAAGATGTGTTTGATTATATACACATTTTAAAACAACAAAATATTGAACTGTTTATGATACACAAGCTAAAGTATTTAAGGAGATATGTACTTAGAATACATCCTCCATATAAGATGATGTGTGAACAAATAGAAGAATGGTAATTGATATCATCAGGGACATACAAATCAAAACAACACTGAGATAAACCACAATGAGATACCCCCTTACCCCAGTGAGAATGGCACATCTCCACACAACTAGAAACAACAAGTGTTGGTGAGGGTTCAGAGAAAAAGGAACCCTCACAGGCCATGGGTGGGAATGTAGACAGGTCCAGCTTCTATGGTAATCAGTATATTAAAAATATATCTACCACATGAATCAGCAATTCCACTCCTAGGTATCTACCCAAAAGATGAAAAAAAAAGCAAAAACAAAAACAAAAACCAATAATTCAAAGGGACATATGAACTCCTATGTTCACTGCAGCCTTATTTATATAGATAAAATATGAAAACAGCCTATGAGCCTAATGACAGACATAGGAATTAAGATGATGCGGTGTACACACACACACACACACACACACACACACAGGAAAACTATTCAGCTATTAAAAAAAAATTAGGATGGGCTCTCCCTGGTGGCGCATTGGGTTAAAGCACAGCACTAAGAAGCTTAAGCCACTTCCGCATGAGTTCGATCCCTGCCTGTCCTGGAGGTGACCACATGGCGTGGCAGACCTCTCCTGACCCGCCCGCTGCTCCCCTCAGCAGTGTACTTCATTGATCTGCCTGTTCTGCTCCTCACTCTGTCTCTGGTGAATCCTCTCACCCTCCGCATCTCTGGCCTGTACCCCAGTTCTGTATGAATAAATAAATAAATCTAAAAAAAAAAAAAATTAGGATGAAGCCCTGCCCTCTGCAACATGATGGAACTAAAGGAAATTATGCTAAGTGAAATAAGTCAGAAAGAAAGACAAATACTAGATATGCTCATGTGAGGACAATAACAAAACAGAGGAACAGGTCAAAGCAAACCTCTGAAATCTGACAGAAGAACTTAAGCTACTAGATTAGGAGGGTAAGAGAATTTGGGTTAAGTGAAGAGGGAGCTCAATATACTATGATGGAAAATTTTCTGGTGCTTTGGTGATGGGTGTTGTGAATGTGCATTTACTGATATGTTAACATACACCCCTGAAACATATACAGTGTTGTAAATCAATGTTACCTCAATAAAAATAATTTTTAAAAAAGAGTAAGTGAGAAACTTATGATGAAGTAAGTAGAGGCCCTCCCAGGTGGTGCAACAGGTTAGGATGTAGCACTGCAAGCTAGTCACTGCCGCTTGAGTGCAAGACCGATCCCCAGGCCTGGGATGTGATTCTACATGGCGCAGCAGACCTCTCCTGACCCTCCCGCTGCTCCCCTCAGCAGTATACTTCGTCCATATGGCTGTTCTTTCCCCCACTCTGTCTCTAGTGAAGCCTCTCACTGCCCCTGCTCCTCTGGCTTCTACCCCAGTTCTGCATGCATAAAATAAAATAAACCTTTTAAAAAAAAAGTAGAGTAAAATATTAACAGGAGGTGGTAGACTTATGGGTGTGCACTATAATATTTCCTCGAATTTTCTTTATGTTAAAAATTTTGGAAATTTTTGGAAGTACTGGGAAAAGTTATTTTCATTATAAAAGTTACTATCACTGTTAAAAATCTGTCACTGCTTATAGGAGAGATTTAACCATTTCATTTGAATTTTAAGTTCACTCTCATATTCACCCTATTTCAAGCAGTTAATCTCATCTTAATCTGTAAGCATAATATTTCACATGCCAAAGTTATCTAATGCAAACAACACAGCATATTTTAATTAAATTTTTTCAAGATATTTTAAAAAAGCTTCACACAGAATTTGAGAAGTTTAACTGGTTATGAAATTAACAATACCTACATCTGAGTTAAGAGATAATATGTTTTATGCTATGTATTAAAAATTAAATGGCACATAAAAAATATAATATTCAGGCCAAACCTAAGTTGTACTGGTTGGACGTATTCCTTGCGAAATCTTTTAAGGTCTGCACTGATTGGTTGTTCACCTTTCTCTACTGCCAATTTATCTGCTTCAGTAGGTTCTGGCTCTGGGATTTCAAATCTAAGAAGAAAAGCACAGTGAGATACCTTTTTTTATACATAAATGAAAAAGGACTTAAAATACAAAAGGAAAATATTTCAACTAAACAACCTTCTTTTCTACCTCTTAATATCAAAGTGCAGTTACTGATAAGTTTTCATAAAGTGCTACATACTACAAAAAACTGCCTTTCAGCTGTACTGTACTAAGTTTTCACAGTCTTACTTTTATTAAAAAAACAAAACAAAGTTTAGGAACTAGTACTGATCAACATGAGAAAGGTAAATGGAAAATATCCAAGAAAAGAATCTACGCAGAATATAACCTTATCAAAGAACATAGTGGAAACAGTTTATCTAATACTTTGTTCTTAATATTTATTCAAATAGAAGGTGGCATGTTTTCTGAAATAAATGAATATAAATACAAAGGGAAGAATCTAACTGAATTTAAAACAATCTCTAAATAACACACCTGTGTGAACAAAGTAAAACTCAAAGATTAAAAAAAAAAAGCTTGCCCACGCATCGGAAACAGCTAAAATGTAAGACTAGCTTATTTTGGATATGGAAATACAGCAAAACACACATTTGTTTGTAAAATCAGTTTCAGAGAACAACAGAGTGATAGAAGTCAAATTCTGGTATCAAATAGCTTTTAAATGTGAAACAAAAACTATTTTGAATCCCAGCTACCATAATTTAATCTATACAGCATTCAAAATGCCACCAATATATTCAATAAAAAAGAAAAATTCAATATAAAACTTCATTCTAAAATTTAATCATAATAAAATTGTTGATATTTTCAAGGCAATTAATGATA
>NW_004567114.1:38535468-38542419 GCF_000260355.1 Condylura cristata | reverse complement strand
AGAATATCTATCCTTAGGAACACAAATGGAAATTTACAAATAAAATGGGTTGTCTGGGATTTATTTCTAAATATCCTGGAATTAGAGTGTTGAAGTAGATAATAAAATGAACATGAACTGATAATTCTTAAAATTGAATTATTAATAAATGAAGTTTATTATATTCTTTTATTTATTCTTCATGCTTTGAAAATATCCATAATAAAAAGTTTACCTTAAAACAATTCTCTTAAGAAGTTTTGTTTTATTACACAGAAAAAAAAATGTAGCTTCTCTATCCACAAAAACCAAGTATTTATTACCACTATAAATATTGCTAAAGCCTAAAGACCTTGATTATAAACAGAGATTTTAGTGAAGAGAACAGTAATACTGCTAACTTAATGCCAAATAAACTATGTTCAAAAACTATTTGAAGTGTGTAGCAGGTTCCCAGCACTTAACAAGATTCACAACAGTTAACTTTTGATAAAATTTTAATGTGAATGAAATTAATGTCCTTCTTACCGTTCAATCAGTAGACTTAGCAATTCCTGTGGTTTACAAAATGATCGATATGTAGTAAGAAAAGTACGAACAAAATTGGGATCTGAAAAGAGAGAGCATAAACCAGGTTGCATGTTTAACTTATGCAGTTTAATAAATTCAACGTAGTACATTTTGTGGTCTTGCCTTTCTTTTTCTTTTATTCTGGCATTTTCTATTGTGGCTCTTTCCTGCTAATTACAGTACTTTTTGATAAACAAAAACTACTTTCAAAAGCAAAATTCATTCATGTACAATTTTTATGAATATTTAATAATGAAGTTAACTATTATATTTTAGAAGCAATTATACTGATTCTTCAGTATAATTCTTATATTTTAAAGGTGATCCATTTTTTCCTAGGTCTCAAACATTTTAACCATTCTTGACAAGCTTAATGAATTTCACATACCTGCATACATATGATATGTTAATCTCTCAATTAATTTCACCACAGTTCCTCCTTTAATAATGGGTATTCCACTTCTACTTTGCAAGTTGTCTTCAAAAACAATGTTTTCCTCAGAGTCTTTTACCACGAAACGATACATTTCAGGACTTGGTAATCTGAGTGGTTGTTCATTTTCCTCTTTCAATAACACTGAATCTAGCATTCGATCAAGAGTACTCCGATAATGAAGAGAAATAAGTGCTGCCATCCAATTATTTTTCTCCTCAGCAGACTTAGCAGCAAATATTATGCTACTTTCTTCTTTGGATACTAATTCAAAAGCATGTTTGCACTCACAAGTATCTTCTTTATCACATATTTGTATTTTCCTCATGACAAATTTTTCTTTTAACCTGTACTCTGCACTACTATAACCTGGAAGGCGAGACTGGCTATGATTGGCTTTACAGCTAATCATCAAACCATCAAAGAGAAAAATATGCCGTTCATGTTTAGCACCAATTCTTGTCAATGGACCTTCCATAATGAATTCATTACAACACTGCCCAATATCTTTGCCTTCCCATCCATCTATGTTTTTCTGAATCTCATTCATTTTTTTAATAGCTAGGTGCTTGCTTCTTAATTGACGATTATAAAAAGGACAAACAGGATCCCTTAAAAAAAAAAAACACAAGATAAATTTAGCTTACTCAATGCTTAAGCAACCCTAACTTAAGAGTATAAATTAAGTTACAAAACTATATAATAACCAAACACTAGTTTCTGCACATAGAATTTACTTTCCTCTACTGTGTCACAAAATTATAAATGCCTCAATTTCATTATTGTGAAAAAGAAGTACAGAGGCTCTATATTTTATTCTTAATGCCATAAGAATGCAAATGACAAGAATCTTTAAGTTTTACTAAGGAGCATAAAGAAATATAAAATGTACTTTAAAAAATTTTATTAAATATATTTTAACATAACAATGAGAATTTTAAAAGACTAGAAGACCAAAGGAAAACATGCAAATAACTTTCAAAAATACAACTATCAGGCCTTCCTGTGGCACAAGGGTTAAAGTCCCAGCACTATCAAGCTCTCACCAGCCACTGATGCATGAGTTCAACCCCTGTCCAGGAAGCTAACCCACAAGGTGCAGCAGACCTCTCCTGTCTTGCCTTCTGCTCCCCTCAGCAGTGTATGTCAGTAGATCCGCCTGTTCTGCTCCCCTCTGGTGAATCCTCTCACTCCCTGAACCTTTGGTCTACACCCCAGTTCTTATATGCATAAATAAAAACAAGTCTTAAAAAAAAATGCAGCTACCACTATAACTCTTTTAGAAAATCAGGCATCAGATATAAATGAAATATGCAGAATATTTTTGGTTAATTGTGGAATTACCCAGGTCGGCGTCTAGGTGAATACTGCTTGTAAATTCGGTCCATGCTACCTTGGAGATTCATGAGAGCAGTAATAGCTTGGTTCAAACATTCTCTATCTTCCTGCTCTTCACTACATGCTTTCAATTGCTAAGAAAAAACAAAAAGAAAAGTTAAACCTGCATTGTTCATTTTTTCCCCCTTTTCATGATCAGAGGAAGCAGCAACAAATACTATAAACTCAGTGCATTATAAATATACTTAATGAAAACTATATTTTTGTATAATTATGTATGCCTCCTAATCCCTCAAACCCTCACTTTACATATGTATATGCATACAAACAAATTACCACAGGAATCAGAAAAATAAAGCATTTTTTTTGTGAAAACCATTTGAATATTTACCATGTGTATATCTACATATAAATCATTTAAAATATGCAAAACATAAGAGCTTACAAATTATTGTTAATAACTGTGAATAGAGAAAGATAAACACAAATTATTTCATATTTTCTAATGATTAAATTTTTAAGAGATTACTAAAAGTTTAATCTATTACAGCACATTATCAAGTATCCTAACTTTAGCACTTGAATCCATCATAAACTTTTTGCAAAGAGCATCTCACAGAGAATTCAACCAATAGTTTTCACAACATAAATTTTAACCATGCTAGTAAATATCAAGAAAATTAATATTCTATTCTATTAACTCTCAGAAAAAGATTTTATAAACCAAATTATTAATCTTGGTTTATTTCATTTTCCCAAAACCTTAGGCATTTTATTCTCAAAATGGAAGATTTATCTTATAATAATTTAGATGGTGATCCAATACAACAGAAATTGACATATTTTAAATATGTCAAATTGGCAGAATTTAAAGTGGAGCGCTATATATTATATAGATTTATATAGACAGAATACATTTATGCAAGAACAAATATGGGGAACTACAATCAAATCTTTCAGAAATTAAAAATTTTTTAAATAAATTTCAATATATTAAACTACCTTACTAGAAATCTTATGATAAATTTTCCTTATATTCCAAGAACAATCTGAAAACATTCAGCAGTGGTTCCCTTTTCTCAGCAAGTAATCGAGTGGATGGGTTTTGAGTATGAGATCCATGACCTATCGCTTTATTTATTTATTTTTTTAAGATTTACTTATTTGTGCATACAGAACTAGGGTACAGGCCAGAGGCTCAGGGGCGGCAAGAGGCTTCACCATAGACAGAGTGGGGAGCAGAACAGGCAGACTGAGGAAGTACACTGCTGAGGGGAACAGTGGGTGGGTCAGGAGAGGTCTGCCACGCCATGTTGTCACCTCCGCGGCAAACGGGAATCGAACTCACGCAGAAGTGGCTTTAGCTTCTCAGTGCTGTGCTTTAACCCGCTGCACCACCAGGGAGGGCCGACCTATCACTTTATATGCACTAAAATAATTCTCTATATGGACCACAAAGTCATATTTTTCAAGATATACATGTATAAGTTATGCTATAAAATGTTAGCGATATAAATAAGTGATTATTATTAGAATTAAACCTTAATCTCTGGAATAAGATCAAACTGAGAGGATAAAGAGGGAAAAGACAACATATCATAGGGAGTTTGAGAAAAGAACAGTGCTTATTCTCCAAAGATATGCAAGTAGTCAACATTAAAAGATGCTCACCATCACCAACGGGATGATGGGAGAAAAATGCAAATCAAAACCACAGTGAAAACCAGCTCACATCCATTAGGATGGCTACTATGAAAAGACAAAACCACAAAACACCAGATTTGGCAAGATGGTGAGGATGTGGAGAAACTGGAATCCTTGTGTCCTGTTTGTGTAGATGCAAAATGGGATAGCAGCTTATGGAATAAAATAATTTCCAACAAATTTAAAATAAAATTACCACGTGATCCAGCAATCCACTTCTAGGTCTATATCCAAAATAACCAAAAGTAGGGTTTGAAGAGAAATATCTACATTGATATTCATAGCAATGTTAGCTACTGTAGCACTATGTAGACACAAGCTAAATGTACAACCATACTGGTCACATAATAACATAGTTAAAGTCATTAGGAAGGTAAGTTTTATGCTATGTATATTTTGCCATAATTAAAAATATTTTTTAAAATCAACAGTTATCACAGTCAAAACAATAAAAAGTGGTTTCTCATCTACAGAAGATAAATCCATTTAGCCTGTGCCTAGAAGTATCCCTTATTTCAGTGTATAGAATTAATCCTTACTTCAGTATTTTTTCAGGCTGCATGTTATAATTTCTTAGCAATCACAAACATTTTCTTTAAAGACTCCAAATGTAACCATACACTAAATGACTTTCAAATAGACATGAACATTACCTAAAAAATTTTAGGAATCCAAATACACACTAGGGATTGCCAATATATTATTCATATTAAGCCTGCAATCCTTTTTATGAATTTTTTTATGAATCCATTAGTCACCATGGAGATATACACAATCAAGCTGCTCATCTATTTGTACACAAAAGCTGCTAAGCTTTAACACCTAACACTGAATAACAAGACTCCTTAAAAAAAGGTATTCACGGCTCTCCCTTGTGGCACAGCGGGTTAAAACACAGCACTGAGAAGCTTAAGCCAATTCCTCATTAGTTCGATTCCCGCCAGCCCCAGAGGTGACCACATGGCACGGCAGACCACTCCTGACCCGCCCGCTGCTCCTCTCAGCAGTGTACTTTGTCGATCCGCCTGTTCTGCTCCCCACTCTGTCTCGGTGAATCCCCTCACCCTCCACATCTCTAGCCTGTACCCCAGTTCTATATGAATAAATAAATAAATCTTTTTTAAAAAAAAAGGTATTCACTAGAAATCACCAAATGAACTCCTTGTTTAGGTGCCTATAAAATATATATATACTTATTTTGGCTTTTATTTTAATTTTAACATTACTAAGGGATTAAATTGGAAAAGTCTGAACAGGCTGTCTAATCCAACAACTTGGTATACTAAAGGGGAGGTACAAAATGTTCAAGCAGAAAGATATTTTGCTTCTAAAAAGCAATGAAAAGTTGAAGAACAAAAGTTTATGGAGCAAAATATGATGAAATTACAAGTGAAAAAGGTAACAATATTAAAGTAGGCAAATGTCCTTAATATTAGTTGGAATCTATGACGATCAGTAGCAATGATGTAGAGAATCATTGTCTGGTACCCAGAAATTCTCTATTTTTCCATATTGTCACTTTGGTAATAGACCTAAATACCAAGGGAAAGTACATGTGGAGCCTAAATTGGAAAAAGAAAAAGGGTGAATTCTGATGCTAACACATCATTAATTTTTTTTTTAAAGATTTATTTATTTGTACATACAGAACTGGGGTACAGGCAAGAAGCTCAGGGGCGGTGAGAGGCTTCACCAGAGAACAGAACAGGCAGGTCGACGAAGTACACTGCTGAGGGGAGCAGCGAGCGGGCGGATCAGGAGAGGTCTGCCACACCATGTGGTCACCTCCAGGGCAGGCGGGAATCGAACTCATGCGGAAGCGGCTTTAGATTCTCAGTGCTGTGCTTTAACCCGCTGCGCCACCAGGGAGGGCCACATCATTAATTTTTAACTAGATAATAGTGCTTCAAGTTCTCAAAGAATGAAGAGTAGAGAGAACCCCCCAAAACTGATCAGTTAGACTACAGTCCTAAAAATGGAATATACTCAGTTTGAATTAATGCAGTTGTCACAGTATTAATTTAACTATTATAGTTATTGCTACAAGAACAAACAGAAATGCAGAATTTAGACAAGTTACAAAAGCAAAGGTATTTAAAATGGCAGATCTGAATAACTCCATTAGAGTTCTAACAAAAAAAATCAATGAACACTCAAGCTGATTAACAACAAGGAGATATAAATTAAAACTACCACATACTGTTACAAACACAGATATTAAAGGTCAAAAAATACATAAGAATAACATGTACTCTCATATATTCTGGTAGGAGTTTAAGTCATATAGTGTACTTTGGAAAACTATTATTAAATTTAAAATATTTATTTATGCCTTATGATCAAGCAAGTCCATTCCTGAGTCTCTATGCTAAAGAAAAAAATGGACACATATATGCCAAGAGATATGTACAAGAATGTCTATAGCAAATGTCAGTAATACCAAAACTGTTTATCAAACAGAACAAGAAAAACTGTGGTTCAAATAGATGGAAAACTGGAAAAACATAAAATATCAATGAATCCCACAAATATAACTTTAAGATACAAGACACAAGAGTATAGTTTGATCTAATTTACATAAAACTCAAAAACTGTTTTATATATATGTGTGTGTGCTTTTAAGTGATAAATTCATAAATGTTTAAATTGTAAAGAAAAGCAAAGGTGTGATTACCACTGAAATGATTTATTTAGCACAGTGGTTTACCTTGGAGGTGTCTTCACATTATGTCTATTTATCATGTTTGTTTCAAACTTTTCTCTAAATATTTAATATATCGTAAGCTTATGTTATATATGAGAACCTTTAAGAAACTGATTTATTTTTATGATTACTAATCTTTAAAAGAGTTCAGGTTTTCACAATGAGATACCACCTCACCCCAGTGAGAATGGCACATCTTCAAACAACTAGCAACAACAAATGT
>NW_004567114.1:38512966-38534178 GCF_000260355.1 Condylura cristata | reverse complement strand
CTCCGCATCTCTGGCCTGTACCCAGTTCTGTATGAATAAATAAATAAATCTTTAATAAATAAATAAATAAATAAGTAAGTAAATCACTGTTGCTGTATATCTTCAAAAATTCATGAAAAGGTGAGCACTTTTTAAAATAATATTAGCACTTGGAGATTCTATATTTTGAAAGGATAGCTGATGTCATATTTTCCTTGAAAATGCATGAAAGTAAGAAATTAAGGTTTTCTTCATGGTCTGTGGAAAGAAAGTAGAAACTTTTTAAATGAATAAAGTGCTAAAAAATAATACAGTGAGAGGTGAAAAACCAGTTTTCAAGTCTTAGAAATGCAAGTGCTGGGGGTCTAAGGAGCTTTCGTCTTACCTTCAATAATTCAAAATAGTGCCAACAATGGTACACTGGCACCAGCATAAGGCGTGGAAGGACATAACGAACTGCCTCTTTAAAACCATCAGCGATGGACTACAAAACAAAAATATGTAATAGTACATCCCTGGTATCAAGGAATTTCATCAGTGTTTAACATAATTAGCATTTAAAAATGTAACTTAGTAAAATTACAGTGGAAAACACATTATATATTAAAATTGATGTGTGGTAAAACAAGTTTTATTTCTTCAAAAAAATACATCCAGATATGAGAACTTTACCACCCCCTCTCTCCTTTAATCCCTATGTCCAATGATGGAGTCCTTTTTTCAAAATTAATAGTTAGCCTTGTAATACAACAAGATAGTGGCATATATGGAAACTGTAACAGTGTGATCCCCAGGAAAAGGGGAGCTTCCAGGTTCCCTACACCACCCAAAGGAGGGTGGCGCTGAGCAGGGAGAAGAATCTAGAGAGGAGACTGAAGAAAGAAGGAAACAGGATGGAGAGCCAGAAGGAGAGTTGAGAGAGGCACAGGAGCAGAGAAACATGTGAATAAGTGGCTCTTATTTCTTGACCCTGGACTGGGTGAAACAGATGTGGGTGAGAGACCCATGGGGAGGTTGACTACGGCAGCATTTATCTTGATTTTGATTTTGCTCTTTTCCTGCCAGATTTGTCTTGCCATTTCTGACCCTGTTCTTTTTTAATATATTTATTTATTTATGCATATAGAACTGGGGTTTAGGCCAGAGGTGCAGGGGTGGTGAGAGGATTCGCCATAACCAGAGTGGAGCAGACAGGCAGATTGACGAATTACACTGCTGAGAGGAGTAGCTTGCAAGACAGGAGATATCTGCTACACCATGTGGGTCACCTCTGGGGTGGGGATCCAACTCCCACGAAGCAGCTGTGGCGTTAAGTGCTGCGTTTTAACCCACCGAGCCACCAGGAAGGGTCCTTCTGACCCTTTTCTATGGGTCCCTGACAGAGGTGTTTTAGACTTGTGTCTGGCTTTCAGGCCTTGCTTTGGACCTTTATGGGTGGACCTTTTTACCCATGAAGGTATGGGTAACTTTGGGTGTTTCATTTGCAAGCTATATTGTCTTTTCTATATTACACACTAAATATTAAAGTTCCTTTCCATTAAAGGTCGTATATGTTTTGTCTTGATGCAGCAGATGGTGGAACCTATTTAGAGCTGGCAGATTTGGGGGTTTGGGGTGCTTCTCTCCCTGCCCTGTAAGGAAATGACAATTCAATTATCATGAGTTTTGAACATAAATCACCCATGCCTTTCCTTTTGCTTCACACTCAGTGACTGTCACCTCAGACCAAAGCTTTGTTTATTTGTTTATTTAAAGTCCTGGCTAGTGCCCTGGAGGACCAATTCATAATGGGATTCCAAATTGATTCACTTAAATTTAGTCATTGCCTCTTTATCACCTGCAAATTAGCAATTAGGTATATCCCAGATTTGAATACTAATAGTTGTAGAATGAGTAATTTTCTAACGTTTATAAGAGATTTAAAAATCACTCAGTTTGATTTAAATGTCATGAAGGTTGACTCATTTAAATTGGTATTTCTTCCCACTGGATAAAGACAACATCAAAATACTTAACGTGGGGCCCTCCATGGTGGCACAAGGGGTTAAAGCGCAGCACTATGAAGCAAGCTGCAGCTGACTCAGCACCAGTTCGATCCCTGGCCAGGGAAGACCTCTCCTGTCTCACCTGCTGTTCCCCTCAGTGTGTACTTTGTCAATCTGCCTGTTGTGCTGCTCCCAGCTCTGTCTCTGGTGAATCCTCTCACCCTCCACATCTCTGTCCTATACCCCAGTTCCATATGCATAAATAAAAAAATAAATGCCTAATGTGAAGAATCTGATATTGTGCTTTTAAAAAATACCCTTTTGTGTAAATACTCCCATAAGTCTTTTATATTATTACCAAAGTTAAATTATAATTTGTTCAATAACTATGTAACCAGGCTATAGAGAGTCAATTTCATTTCCTAAAGATTAACCTCTTTGGGACTCCCTGGTGGTGCAAGGGTTAAAATCTCAGGACTTATCAAGCTACCACCAGCCATTGAGGCTGTAAGTTTGATCCCCAGCCAGGGAGCTAACCCACATGACATAGCAGTCCTTTCCTGTCTTGCCCACTGCTCCCCTCAGCAGTGTATTTCAGTAGATCTGCCTGTTCTGCTCCCCACTCTATCTCTGGTGAATCCTCTCACCCCCCGCATCTCTGGCTTATACCACAGTTTTTGTATATGTAAATAAATAAATCTTTAAAAAAAGATTAATTTTCTTTAGCATTTAATTAATTTATTGATATAAACTCCTCTGTACATATTTATCTCCCTCTATATATTTTTAAAAGATTTATTTATTTATGCATACAGAACTGGGGTACAGGATAGAGGTGCAGGGGTGGTGAGAGGATTCACCAGAGACAGAGTGGGGGGCAGAACGGGCAAATCAACTAAGTACACTGCTGAGAGGAGCAGTGGGTGAGAAAGGAGAAGTCCGTCATGCCATTAGGTCACCTCCTGGGCCAGGATCAAACTCACACTGACAGGGCTGTGGCTAGCTTCACAGTGCTGCACTTTAACCTGTTGTGCCACTAGGGACAGCCTTCCCTCCACATTTTTAACCTGAAAAAGATGAAACTCTAAAATGAGTCTACAAAGTTCATGTATATTCTTAAGTTAACATTGAAAGACCTATGAAGTACATTCTAAAATTTTACTGACAAAATGAGCTTTCTAACCAAATGAGCTAAGGTTTGAGTGTTTAGTACATGTCAAATATAGCATTTAAATTTTCATAATAACCATCAGATGTCTACATTATCATCATTTACAAATGAACAAGCTAAGTCTCAGAAACTAAATGATTTGCTCAAGATAAAACAATTATTGACTCAAACTCAGAAATGAGTGTGGTACATATCTTGTAAGTTTATTTTTTACTTTTAATGATGCATAACTTCTTTACCTTGCACTGAAAGCATCTTTTTAAAGGTAACATGAGTGAATTTGGCATGAAAAGAGGTTTTATCAAACTCGCTCAATCCCAATGAATATCTGGGGCAACAGCTTAAGTAATGAAACACTCAAATTCCAAAATAAAAATTTCAAATAAAATTGAGTTAAAAAATGTGGTATGAATGAGCATGTAAAGATCTATAGAAATACTGTCCCACTTAATGTTTGCTTTAGAGTGTATATGAAGTTATAAGATATAACTTCAAAAAATTATTCCTTCATTGAAGTAATTCTTGAGAATTAGGTGTAATTTCTATTCCTAGTTGACAAGTTTTTAAGTGGAGTCGAAGTAGAAGAGAGTAATAGGAATCCACAGTAAAGGAGGCAAGGAAAAGATGGCAAATTCAGTTTTGAATGTACTATATATTTGAAGTAAAGGAGGCAAGGAAAAGATGGTAAATTCAGTTCTGAATATACTATATATTTGAAATACCTATGGGTTATCCAAATAAATAACTTCAAAGGGCTGTTCCTTACATGAAACTATACACACACACACACACACACACACACACACACAAAATCTAGTGCTCAAAAGAAAGTTATGGCTTGAAAATACAAATGGGAAGTCACCAGCATAAAGGCAGTTGTTAAAGCAAAGCATTTGGATAAAGTCACCCAAGGAAAGCAGAGGGGTACAGAAAAATAGGTGCTGATAATATAAGTTAGGTAACTTATACTCAGTATATATGTCAGTCAGAATTTGGCATTTTATAAGATTTGCACATCAAAGAAAAGATTGAAAGCACTCAAGACAGAAAACAGAAGACAATATTAAATAGGCTCAAAATAGATTCTGAAGTACTAGTGCAGTATTTCATTACTTATTTTATGAAAAGATTCTAGAATTACAAATACTTGAAGGATAAAATAGTGAAATCTTTACTATAACATTCTATATGTTACTATACATAACATTCAATTTACATTTACCTGGAAATGCAGAGCCACTGCTGGTCTGGTCATCAACTTACTGAAATGCTCATTAAATTCTGGAGAAAGAATATCTTGTGATAGTGTTTCATAAGGATCAAATGCTTGCTCCTAATTTTTTTTTAAAGGAAAATATATTAGATTTCACAGAAAATCTTTTCTACTAAATGACACAAATTATTTAAAGGCAAATTTTTATTCAAGTTCTCAGAACTTTTTGCTCTCTACTTCTCAGACAAGCAGTAATTGATGTAACTGGAAAATTTTTGAAAGTGTAAATAATGACAGAGCAATACATGAGAAGCTACTGATCTTAGAATAGGTCTCTGATATTGTAGTCACAAGTTTCAAACTATTAAAGTGCTTATGCACATTTATCCCCAGTAAATGTAAAGTGTATTTATTAGTAAAGAGGACCAGAATTTGAAATTTCAAATTCAGAATTTGAAATTTTAACTAACTTGAAATGAATTTACACTTAAGTTACTGTCAAAGGAAGCAAAAAGTAGTGCCCCTATTAGAGCTATATTACACTTTTCAAAAAAGCAAAGACTGATATGGCAAATAACAAAAAATTGGTAGTTGCCAAAATTCTGTGCAATATTTATATTTAATTAATATTATTTAATAATGTCACTAATGTTTCATCAGAAATGAAAGATTTGTTCCATTTATGTATTATAAAACTACAGTATGCTGTTTAAAAGGTAGCAAGTAATGAATATACCAAAAACAACTAAAAAATAGGTCTCAACAGATATTTTTATGCCAATGGTCACTCCTATTCACAATAGCCTATTCAAAATCGCCAAAAGTTGAGAACTATCAACAATAACGAATAAACAAAATGTAACAGATCAATACAACAAAATATTATTCAGTCATAGAAAGGAATGAAGTTCTGATACATACTAAAACATGGATACACCTTGCTTTAAAGCTTTGTGCTAAGTAAGTAAAACAAGCAGACACAAAGATAAATATTGTATGATAACCATTTACATCAAATACCAAAAATCAGCAAATATATAGAAAGTATCAACAATGTGCTATGCATTACTTTTGTACTCTTTAAAAGACAAGTGATTTTTACTTTGGGGAAAGAAAATATTATAGTTAGAAATTAAAAGTAAAATTCAAAAATGCTAAACAGCTACAGTCAATAAAATTTATTTTAAATACAATTACTATTAAAATAAAATCCTATATACTACTCTAGTATATAAACTTTCACTATAAATATGATCATAAGTACAATAAGTAACTGTCACTATAAATACAGGCAATAAAATTTCAGTCTGCTCTTGGTTAAATCTTAAGTATTTTTTATAACAGCATGCAGTGTTTTTCAATTTTCACAAGAATATCTTATTAAATTTCTAACACAGTACTTAGGACTTCAATGACAACATAAAGTTATTTTGTAAACTTACTTCTGCCAAATCTTCAAAACAGCTGCCAGCTAAAGGATGAGGGCTGCTTTCATCAGTCATTTCAACTGTGTCTTCAATCAAACCTAAAAGTTTCACAGTCAATTCATGTATATCTGAAATGTTACTGAAAATTTTTTCAATATCCTAAAAAAGAAAAAGGTTAAAGTATGTAAGGTTAAGAATCTTGCCTGTATAAATAAATAAGTGTTAAGGCTGTATCTTTTCACCCAATTGCATACTTGTATATACTGCATACTCATAATATATTCTAAGCATAGCAAAAATCAACCATGAATGGAAGGGAAATAATAAATTTCTTGGATTACACACACTAAAATGCCAGAAAAAATAATTCTAGAGAGCTTTGTTCAATAATTCTAAAGTTTCGTATGTTGGATGATTCTAAGCATTCTTGATACATAAAAAATCCAGGCATTTAAGTATTTTAAAACTAGACACTAAAAGAGTAAAACAAGGTCTTATACAGCTGGTTAATGGTAAGAGCTGGGGTCAAAATAAAGATCTGAATCTAATCCAAATACAATCTGGTTTCACTTTGCAGACTGTTTCCTACATTTAAGGAGGAATTAAAAGTTTTCATTGAAGCTCCCATGTGTGAATTATATCTGGGTTAAGATAGGTTAAGTCCTTGGACACAAACTGATCACATAATTGATTATTCAGGTTATGACCAACTATTATTCATTCTAGCATCTTGTAACAGAAACATCATGAACTATGGAAATTGACACACTTAAGCTTGGATACTGAACCCATAACTTGCTAAATAAATGATCCTGAATTAGGACAATAATAATAACAGTGACAACACATTTTGGTATTTAATTATGTTCCAGGTATTACTGTAAGCATTTGACATGTGATCTTATAAAATCCTTACTATCAATAAATAGGTACTATCATCAGCCTCATTTTACAAATGAGGAAATAGATCTGTAGCAGTTAAGTAACTTACCCAGGATAACATAGCTGGTATGCTAACACCTATACCTCATAAAGTGTATTAAATGAGATGATTGTAGAGGATTAAAGATGATTTCTATAAAATGTTCCTGGCATTTAGAAAAAGATTCACAAATGTAAGCTTTTGTGAACACAGAAGTAGGACCATGGGAGTAAATAAAGCCAATCTTACATCATCCATTCCTTTATCAATTGTCTGCTGCATAGTATGCTCTAATCTCAGATGGTCTTTATCTCAAAAGTATAGTTTATTTCACACTGAAAAAAAATAGCAAATAAAGAGATAGAGAAAAAAAGAGACTCTCTTTCTCTTGACTCTTCCATATTATAACAGAAAATTTCTAACAAATCAGCTTAAAAAGCATCCTCTAAAAATTAATTCCTAACGAATAAAAATTGGTGGAATCAGGAAAGCAAAGAAGATAATAGTTAATAGTATCTGTTAAGCTTTTATTTTTCATACTACTAAAGACAATACCTAATATACTACAGGATAAAAGAATCCATATTCTTAGCAAGTCAGGACAACTTCCCACTAGTAAGGAACAAATGATACTGACCACCCCACCAATTATTTCACAGGATTATTATAAGGATCAAATAAAACAGTATAGTATTTTGAAAAACATAAAATGACCAATGAATGCAGTGGAATTATCAAACATTTAATTAAACATACATACAAAAGAAAAAGGACAGAAGCCAATGAAAATACCTTAAGTTATCACTTAGAATTCATTCTTTTGTAAAAGAATAAAAAAGCTTAATCAGTTCCTAATCTTAAGCACTCAGACAACTGTCTATCACTCCTATTCATTCATGTAAGTTATTTGGGGGTAGAAGTGAGGAGATTAAAGAAAGGTTGAGTATTTAGAGTAAAAGACAGAAACAAGATATCTAAGGGAAAATACATGACTTGATAAAGGAAGGAAAGGAAAAGATAGTCTGTCTAGATGAATGCTTTAAAGTTGACATTAGAAACTACAAGGGGAAGAAAAAGAACAAAGAAAGTTCCCTGGATTTCCATCCTACTCACTCACTCCCACTTGTCTTCTAATATAGCAGCTCTGCCTTTGTTTATATGATATTCTGCCTAAATTTTTATTTTTTAGAAGTTCCACCATTAAAATGTTACACTATTGCTTTAAAGTAACAACAAAAGAAAACTTGCATCTTTCTTTTCTAGACCATACATCTTTTTCACCACCTTCATATGAAGACTATAATTCTTAGATACTGCAGAAAAGATTTCATTCTAGAATAATTGCTGATTTTGTGTCTAATTTTTATTTTTTGTTGCTGACGAACTTATTACATGTACTTTTAAAATTCAAAACAACATAAAATTTTTGATTTATGTACTCAAAGTATATAAAATTATTTATTATTTTAAGCTGCTATTTAATTTTTGTAGTAACACAGAATTTCAAACCTAAAGATGTACTTACAGAAGGCTTAAATAGATTTCTGTCAGAAAGAAAGGCTTCTCGAAAAACTTTTATGATCATATTTAGTTCCCGTAGATATTGTCTTTCTTCTGCAATTTCAGTTCTGACAAGATCATAGTAGTTTAATTCACCTGAAGAACTAGGTTCATCTTCACAGAGAGAAACCAAACCTATGTCATCCTGATCAAACATGTCCATTAAAACCTGAGAAATATAAATCAATAATGTATAAACTTCTTTTCTTTACCTTTATAAATGGTCTCAAAGTTCTTAGAATTAAATTATTATTAAACACTGAGATATGCATGTATTATAGGCTAATTTATATGAGAAAATTCAAAGAAATATGAAAAGTTGAAGGAGTAAAATGTCCAAAAGAAAGTAGATACAGAAAAATAAAAAAATACTTCTAGAAATAAGATAAATGTAATAGTAAAATACAAGTAAATATGTATATTGCAAAAAGGCATACCTTTGTAGCTAAAAAAAAGAGAAAAAATTTCATCTTAACCACCTATTTCTGATTACAGGCAAGTTATTTACTCTTTTGAAAGTCAGAGTCTATATGTGTAAAGTGTACCTGATGAAATAATTCAAAGAACAGAAGTATCTAAAAAAAAAAAACTACTACTAAATCTGGCAAACGACTGGCATTTAACATGGTTCCTGTTCTGTTATAAAAATTGTTCAGGCCGGCCCTCCCTGGTGGCGCAGCGGGTTAAAGCACAGCACTGAGAAGTTAAAGCCACTTCCGCATGAGTTCGATTCCCGCATGCCCAGGAGGAGATCCACATGGCGAGGTAGACCTCTCCTGGCTGGCCTGCTGCTCCCCTCAGCAGTGTACTTCGTCGATCTGCCTGTTCTGCTCCCCGCTCTGTCTCTGGTGAATCCTCTCACCCTCCGCATCTCGGGCCTGTACCCCAGTTCTATATGAATAAATAAATAAATCTTTAAAAAAAAAATTAAAAAAAAAAAATTGTTCAGGCCCTCCCTGGTGGCACAGCGGATTAAAGCACAGAACTGTGAAACTCGTCACAGCCGCTTGAGCATGAGTTCAATCCTGGCCAGGGAGGTGACCCCCCTGGCGCCGCAGACCTCTCCTGACCTACCCGCTGCTCCCCTCAGCAGTGTACTTGGTCAGTCGGCTTGTTCTGCTCCCCACTCTGCCTCTGATGAATCCTCTCACTACCCCTGCACCTCTGGTCTGTACCCCAGATCTATATATGTAAATAAAATAAATCTTTAGAAATAAATAAAAAAGTATTTACTGACTATGGGTATTACTAAAAGGAGAAAAATGAAGTAATACTATCAAAAAGCACAGGAAATACAATCCTTAATCATTTAATCAAGTGATCAAAGTGACCATCACAATAATAGGATGCATCAAAATTGTATGCCATGTGAAAAAATTCAATGAAAGGGTATAGTCTCTCCTCATATTCCTGCCAAAAATCCATAACCTGAATCTAATCAAGGGAAAACAGAAAGGAAAAGAAAAAAAACAAAAACTCAAGTGAGGGATATTTAAAACAACTGTGTAGTCCTCAATAGTGTTGAGGTCTTAACAGGGAAGAATAAGGAACTATTCCAGATTGAAGGAGAAAAAGGATATTTAACAACTAAATATAAAACATGATTCTGGACCACATCATTTTGCTATAAAGCACATCATTACCACAACTGGCAAAACCTGAACTCTGAAGAATCTCATGGTATAATGTAACAGTGTTTGTTTTCTAAATTTTTTTTTTCAGTTTCCTAAATTTTGATTGTCATACTGCAGTTATGTAGTAGAATGTTTTTGTTTGTAGGGTACAACTGTGTTGAGAACTTACTCTCAAGTGGTTCAGAGCATAGAAGAACAATTTTTATGATACTTGCAACTTTTCTAAAAGTTTGAGATAAAAACACAGCAAAAAAAAAAAGGTCATCATTGTTACAACTAAAAGGCAACATATTAAATTGGGGAAGACTTTTGCATTTGCAAATCATGTATCAGTAGAGAGCCACTGCACATGCCAGGCTCCAGGGGATGATTCAACCCAACAGGTGTGAATTTAGACATCTTTTCTGTAAGACTTCCCCTACATACTTTACTACTACACCATGGAGTTACTTGTATAATAGTTATACTCATATTGTACTATAGTCATTTGTTTTTTTACAGTATTTTTATTTCCCATGAAAATAAATTCCTTTTAGTATAGGAATTGGTGTCTTTTTAGTGTTGTATCTTCAAAGTTTAGGACAATAGATTACACATAACAGGTACACAAAAATGCTGACTTGAAAAATAAAGGGAAGGGGAGTAAGTATAAAAGAAAACTGAGAAGAAAAATAAAGACTCAGTTTCTTCCCTTAGTAATTATCAGTCAGGAAGGAAGAAATAACTAAAAGATTATCAGAAGGAAGTACTACTCTATCATTGCAAAATCTTTTTGCTGTAACTATGTCCCACTAAAACATTCTGTGAAACCAAAGTATTTTTCCAAAATTAGTTCTTTTACTTAAAAGTATCTGAATATTCTGTGTACATTCTCTTTCTAATAATATAAAAGCCAAACTCCTTTTCTTAAACTATTTTGATGCTTTTGTTGTTTTGCTATAGGTAAAAGAATTTTGGGAGCCAGGGAAAGAAATTCCTATCCCCTGGAGCCTAGAACATTATGGAAAACCTGGAAATAGTATGTAAGAACAGCATATTTCAGTCTTCCAATTCCAGGAAATATAAAAATTACTAATATGACCTTGTACTAAAAAAGAGAAATGATATAGTGTAATTATTATTGAAGTATAAACACTTTATAACACTTACCTTATCTGCACACATGGACACTTTAATGTCCTGCTGAGATATTTCATAATGTCGGATATTGAAAACATAATTACCAGCCAATTTCAAAATATCAGCTGAGATATACTCTAATACAGCAACAATGTATAGGGACACATGGTAGTCTACTTTGTACCCTAAAACTTCCTGTAGAAAAAAAGAAATGAGTTAATTACCTAAAATGGCTTTGCCAAACATCAGTTTACCACAGTATTTTTTTTTTAACCTTCCTGCTTATAACTCTATAAACCAAATGTCTAGTACCACAGAAAATAAAATGAACCATTTGTCCCGGTATCAGCACTTTTTTTAAAGTGACATTTAATCTAGAACTTATCCTTAGTACCAAACAAGATATCATAATTCTAATACAGAAATCTTGGGCTGGACTTCACTGAAAATTTCCTAATACATTACCCCTAAAATCATTTGACAAGTATCTTATCTTTGAGGACTCTGTTTTAATCAATATCCACAAATTACTGAGGGGACAATGTATGTATGTGAAAGAATGGTCCTTAAAATTGTTACCAAGTAGTTTCAAATCCATTGTACACCAAGTATTTTCTATAGACTAAAATAGTCTCTAGTCTACTTTTCCAGTATGTATAAAAGTATCTGGAAAAATACAGATTAATTTAAAAGCAGTTCTGCATTCAGAGTATCATTTGATATATTTTTTTAATCAACAAAAGGTTGAGAAATAGTCTTGTCTATAGGAATTAGAGACAGCAGTGGTCAGCATACACCACAAAGCAGCATTATTGCTTATCATTAACTATAACTGTAATTTGAAAAGCAACATGATTTAATCAGAGTATATCTGCTTTTATTATATACAGCTATTGAAAAATAAATATGTGTATACATAAGTACATATGTGCAAGTTTCCATACTAACAGGCCAGGCTCAAAAATACTACATAAATATACCAATACTGTATCAAGTACTATTTGTTAAAAAGAACTTGTTCAATATTTAATTTTCTTTTATTACCTTTAATGAAGGATGGATTTTGTCCACAGGCAATAAAAGAGGATTCCTTCGCTTTCTTTTCTCTATGGCAGACTGGGCATCAGCAATAGCCCACTTATCAATTGGATGAGGAAAGGTCTTTTGAACTCGTTCCTAGTCAGAACAAAGCAATAATGTTAACAAAAACATTCATAAATAGAATATTCACACACAATTAAACTTTATCACCACCCTTATGCTAGGAGATAACAGTGACATAACATTCCGAATTCTTTTAATAAGTGACTAACTTTGTTAAAAAAAAAAAATCAACACGGTTATCAAGATTTTTCTACATAATGCCATGGGTAAAGAAAAAGGTTAAGTTTAACAGAAAGTCTTAAGTGTAAGTATAATTTAGAAAGAAAAAGTAGTATTATTAGATGAGAGTTAACATGAAATACTTTATCAGTGATTTTACAGTAAGGCTTTAGGGTTAAATTTATTTACCAAGCATAAGTTAACTCATTACTGATAACTTCTGCAGTCACTCTCCTTTTGCTAATTAAGCTTCAAATATAAAGAATTTTGAAGATAGCTATACCTCTTAGAGACTCAAATAACTGGCAGAGCACTTAATGGCTTGAGGAAATACATCCCTTGGCAGTTTAAACCTTTTTTTTTTTTTTTTTAAGATTTTATTTTATTTGTGCATACAGAACTGGGGTACAGGCCAGAGGCTCAGGGGCGGTGAAAGGCTTCACTAGAGACAGAGCGGGGAACAGAACTGGCAGATCAACGGGAAGTACACTGCTGAGGGGAGCAGAAGGTCCCGGGGCAGGAGGGAATCGAACTCATGAGGAAGCGGCTTTAGATTCTCAGTGCTGTGCTTTAACCCGCTGTGCACCAGGGAGGGCCAGTTTAAACCTTTTTAAGGTACGATTATGGTTCATTTTATCTTAAATTCAACCAGTGACTGGCACGAATGAGAACTAATGTTAGCCAAATTAAATTCAAATTTAGCAGGATATTCTATTTTTAAAATTATATTCTTAACTTTAGCATATTTACTACTGAAAAGTATGTTTCTATTATATTTATTTAATGCCCTACTCTTACAACAGAGAATAGGGAAACAAATGCTTTAATTCATATAGCCTCTGAAAATATTAACAGCTTTATTACTCCAAATTAGAATATTCCTTTATACTGGAATTTGTTGTCTCCTTATATAAACAATCTTTAAAAGAAACATGATACAAACAAAAGCAGCTTTGGAAAACTTCATGTACAATATTTTTAAAAATCTCAAATTGGGCCCTCCCTGGTAGCAGCGGGTTAAAATACTGCACTAAGAAGCTTAAGCCACTTCCGCATGAGTTCGATCCCTGCCTGCCCCAGAGGAGATCCACATGGCGCAACAGACCTCTCCTGACCCACCCGCTGCTCCCCTCAGCAGTGTACTTCATCGATCTGCCTGTTCTGCTCTCCACTCTGTCCCTGGTGAATCCTCTCACCCTCCACATCTCTGGCCTGTACCCCAGTTCTGTATGAATAAATATTTTTTTAAAAAAATCTCAAATTACTACTATATAACCAAGACAAACAAATTTTGGCACTAATTCACCCATAATCTTTATATGCACGAATTAGTGCCAAAATATACACATGTATGTATGCACGTATATGTATGTATGGAATAATCTTTTGTATATATTTTAAAGCAATGAGTAGATATCCTTAAGATTTATGCTTTTGTCCTATACTACTTATATACATAGAAAAGCATTAAGTATATAATTCAGTGAGTTCTGAAATGCTTACAGAATATTTCTATCATCTCTATCTCCATCCATCTTATGCAGCCTTCACATCAGTTTTTAACACCATTATATAGCTATTTTTGAACTTTAATACTCTCTTGGGTCTGGCTATTTTTGCTATATATGTCTGTGAATTGTAGCTATGTTACTACAGCTTATCAATAGTGCATTCCTTTATTACTGAGTAGTTTAATTTTCTGAATCTACCACTATTTATCCATTTTCTGTTTATATATATATATATATTATTGAAATGTTTTCTCTGAAGGTACACAAAAATTAATCAACTGCTTTACTTTGTAACTGCCTCCATTAAAATACAATAATTACTATTATAACATTAAGATAATTAAAGCCATTTGTAAAGACGGTATGGAGACTTTCTTGTACTTATAACTAATCCATTATAAACAAATGCCAATCTTAGCAACACAATTCCAGAGTGCAGTACACTAGCACAGATAAGAAGGTTCAAGGAACTCACGCTACGCTATTCGGACACAACGTGAGGCTGATTTGTACTGGGGGCCTATATAAATAAATAAATTTTATCTCCTTCTCTGTATGTCTGCTTAGATTTCTCAGATGAGCAACTGAATGTGCCATTTCATCCCCTTCAATAGGACGAAATCTAGAAAGCACTGATAAGAGTTGATAACCAACTCCTCCATTTTATTTGTTTCTACTTCTAGCAATGTCCTGATGTGTTTCACAGGAGCGCGACTATCTTTTCATAAACAGGGCCGCTACCGACCCAGCCACCACGCCAGCAGACGCAAAGGTGGCAGCCTCTGCAGTCACATGAAGCCCATGTTGCTTTTGGTCTCCCATCTCTTCTTTGCTTCAAACCCCATGCAAGTTTCTTCTTTTTCCTCGCAACCTATGAATTTTCTGCATCCGTTTTGGCTTTTACAAAGTTGTAGCAGGCAACCGCTTTGGCAATTTTTACCCCAAGTTCATGGGTGGCGAGCTGGTCGCTGAGCTCCTCGGCCATCTCGATGTCCCACTCATCCACTGCCTGGTCGACACTCTTCTCTAGGCAGGAATTCTCAAATTTTTTCTTTTTAACTGGTGGATCAAACCTATCATTAATTCCAAATACTGAGTAAGTTCCTTCCACTGGGTTTCACTTGAAGTCCGTGCACTATGAGATTTGTCTTCATCCTTCAAGTTACTTTTGGAGCGTTTCCTTTTTTTCCCTTTGAATCTTGAAATTGAGGTTTTCTGTTCAGAATAACTTTTATGCAACTCTTGAAATTTATTCCACACATTTAAGGGAATTCCAGAAAGACATTTTTCATAAGCATTTACATTTGCTCTGCTTCAGGTTCTAGCCCATCTCTAGAGAACTCTGCGGGGCCTGATTTGAGCATGGGCCCATCTCCTTTATCTCCCTGCAGGGTAAGTCCAGAGTTCCCTAGTATGGCTTCCTCTTCAGAATTCAACTCAGCATCATATTCACTTAGGCCAGGGGGTAGCAGCCCACTCCACATGTTTTCTTCAGTCTGGAGCCTGCCGCCAGGAGGCCATCTTAGGATCCCCATTTTCTTTCTTTCTTTTTTTTTTTTTTTAAGATTTATTTATTTGTTCATACATAGCTGGGGTACAGGCTAGAGGTCCAGGGACAGTGAGAGGCTTCACCAGAGACAGGGTGGGGAGCAGAGCAGGCAGATCGACAAAGTACACTGCTGAGGGGAACAGCGGGCGGGTCAGGAGAGGTCTGCCGCGCCATGTGGTCACCTCCGGGGCAGGCAGGAATCGAACTCATGCGGAAGTGGCGTTAGCTTCTTAGTGCTGTGCTTTCACCCGCTGTGGGCCCCATTTTCTTTTTTTTTTTAAAAGATTTATTTATTTGTGCATACAGGCCAGAGGTGCAAGGGTGGAAAAAGGATTTACCAGAGACAGAGTGGGAGCAGAACAGTTCGTGGAAGTACACTCCTGAGGGGAGCAGCAGGCGGGTCAGGAGAGGTCTGCCACGCCATGTGGATCACCTCCGGAGCAGGCGGGGATCGAACTCATGAGGAAGTAGCTTTAGCTTCTTAATGCTGTGCTTTAACCAGCTGCGCCATCAGGGAGGGGCCCGTTTTATTTTTTTTAATTTATGCATACAGAACTGGGGTACAGGCCAGAGGTGCAGGGGTGGTGAGAGGCTTCACCAGAGAGAGTGGGGAGCAAAACAGAATGACTGGTGAAGTACACTGCTGAGGGGAGCAGCGGGTGGGTCAGGAGAGGTCTGCCACACCATGTGGTCACCTCCTGGGGCTGGGACTGAACTCTTGTTGAAGTGGCTTTAGCTTTTTTTTTTTCTTTGAGAGCTTAACCACTCTTAAGGTTGTTACCAAATATTTGTCTCTGTTATTCTTTTTTTTTTTCTCATCTGAACATTCCCTTTTTTTTTTTAATTATTACAAAAGTTTATTTTTACATCATTTTGCACACATTTTTTTTTTCCATCTCAATTGTAATCCCCGCGGGTTTCCCATCACCAAGAAGCTTTAGCTTCTTAGTGCTGTGCGTTAACCTGCTGTGCCATCAGGGAGGGTTCCCCATTTTATTTTTCATGAAATACTTGTATATTCATGCATGATCTCTTTTTCAAATACATACTTCCATTTCTCTAGGGTTAAAGACCTAGAGTAAAATTGCTGGGCCATAGGTTAGATATATATTTAACTTTATAAAAAACTGCCAAACAATTTCCCAAAGTGGTTATACCACTTTATAGTTCCATTAGCAATGTATAGGAATCTAGCAGTTTTCCATCTCACCAACATATGATGTTATCAGTCCTTAATTTTATCCCTTTAATGAGAGTAAAATGGTATCTCATTGTGGTTTAAATTTCTATTTCTTTGATGATTTTTGAGACTGAATACCTTTTCATGTAATTAGTAGCCATCAGCATATAACATTTTATAATGTTCCAGACTTTTGCACACTTGATAAACCTTTTTTATCACTTACTTTATCAATTTTAAAAATGTAGTTATTTTCTTGTATCACTGTTCATTTTCATACAATTTTTGTCTTTTTCCTGATTCTTTGGTTTTCCTATGCTCCACTTATAAGTGAAACCATTCAGTATTTGTCTTTCTCCTTCTAATATTTCAGCTAGCTTAATCCCTTCCAGGAAAACATAGTCATCTATGTTTGCTCCATCCATGTTTCTGCAAATGGCATGAGTTTATCTTACTTGATTGTTGAGTAGTATTCTACTGAGTATATATACCACATCTTCTTGATCCATCCACCTGTTTTGAAGCATTTAGTTTTTTTCTGTATCTTAGCTATTATTAACAGTGCTACAATAAACATAGGGATTCAGGTCTCCTTTTGAATCAGTGTTTTTGTGTCTTTTGGGAAGATTCCTAGTAGTGGAGTTGCTGGATCATATGGTCAACCCATTTTTAGTGTTTTGAGGAATCCCTATGAAGCTGTCCACAGTGACTGGAACAGTTTGCATTTCTACCAGCAAAGTGTAAGCAGGTAAGCAGTTCCTTTTTCTCTACATCCTTGCCACCATTTGTTGTTGCCAGGTTTTCTTTTGATATGGATCATAGCTCATTGGATTGAGGTGGCATTTCATTGTGGTTTAGATTTGTATATTCCTGATAATAAGTGATGGTGAACATTTTTTCATATGTGTGTTGGTCATTTGTATTTCTTCTTTGGAGAAATGTCTTTTTGGCACTTCTCTCCATTTTTGATTGGGTGTTTGCTTTGCTTTTTGTTGAGTTGTGTGAGTTCTTTGTGGATTTTTGACATTGTCCCTTGTCAGTGCTTTGGTGTGCAAATTTCTTTAGTAGTCTGTCTCTATTTGCTTACTATCTCTTGCTGAACAGAAGCCTTTTAGTTTGATGTAGTCTCAACTATTTATCTCTCCTTCATATTCTTTGCTTCCTAAAAATGTTTCTGATTATTTTGCCTATACTTTCTCCTCTATGTTCTAGTTTCAGGTCTTACATCCAAGTCTCTTTATCCATTTTGAGTGTATTTTTGTATATGGTGTGAGGCAGTAGTTTAGTTTCATTCTTTTGCATGGGGTGGTCCAGTTTTCCCAGCACCACTTACTAAACAGGCTATATTTTTTGCTCCTCTGCCATAAGTTAGTTTGCTACAGATGTACAGTTTTATTTCTGGGCTTCAGTTCTAATGGCCTGAGTTCGATTCCCGCCCCAGAGGTGATGCACATGGTGAGGCAGACCTCTCCTGACCTGCCTGCTGCTCCCCTCAGCAGTGTACTTTGTCAATCTGCCTGTTCTGCTCCCCATTCTGTCTCTAGTGAATCCTCTCACTACCCCTGCACCTCTGCCTATACCCCAGTTCTGTATGCATAAATAAATAAATCTTTTTTAAAAAATGAATTGACCATATATATACCACACATGAATTCAATGGGCTTAGATACAACAATCATTTAGACTAATACAGATTCTAATACAAAAGTTCATTTGTACAGTGGCCCAGTGACTTTTTGATTAACAAAATAATTTTTACCTCCACATCTTGTACACTCCTTGGTTGGGCCATACATAGTTTATTAAGGAGCTGAAAAATCAGCTCTTCAATATAATAGAGTGACTCTTCATTAGCTGAGAGATTTGGATGCACTTGTTCCTGAACCTTAAAAAAAAAAAAAGGTTTTCAGTTAAAGCACAGGCAAAACAACTTAATGAACAAGTCAGATAATATCTTATTAGAATGGTTACTCAATTACAGACATAAAACACACAAAAAATGAGAGAAAACATTGTATTTGTTGGTGTCTATAAACTTTTATAACTCAAAGAGTAGTGGTTCTTAAACACTTTTGGATGCAGTGAAAATCTTTTAAAAGTCACTGATTCCACTTCCTCCCTACAACCAATAAAAGCACATGCACATGAATATTCTATACAACTTCAGAAGAATGAGATACCTGAAGTTAACTACTAGATCTACTAGAAGTCTATGAACACTAGGTCATGAATGCCATCAAAAGAGTTATTTCTGAATAATCATAGCACTTTACTAATTATTGAGCTGCTCTGTAAAGTAGGTGCTATTCAGTTTTCTTTTATAGTGACATATTCCTTATTGTAACCTAGAAGTAATACGAAACCTTTCGTTGTTTTTAAATTTCTTAAAGTTAGAACCTATCTTTAGTGTCCTAAAAAGTGATCCAGTGGGATTGGATATGAGGATTAAGATTAACAACAACAAAAAAAAAACTGTGCTTTTCCTACAGTAGGTGTCATGAAAGTATTTGTTGAAGAAATGATGGAGAGAACTCTCTAAAATTGTCTTGTCACAGTATTGGAGAATATTAGTGCCACTGACATAAAAAGTAACATAAAACTGAGTCTCACAGTTATTTTGAAAAACAAATATTAATTTACAATTTCTACAAAGACAAAAGCATTAAGTTATCCATTTCATCAAAATTCAGCATAAATAAGCCATTATAGCTCTTGCATTTTATAAATCCATAAGATCTACAGTGAATTTTCATTTTTCATTCCCAATATTAGTTATCCGCGTGGTCGTTCTTTTTCTTTTTTTAAAGATTTATTTATTTATGCATATAAGAGGTAGGGTATAGGCCAGAGGTGTAGGGGGTGAGAGGATCCACCAGTGACAGAGTTGGGAGCAGAACAGGTGGACCCATTGAAATAGACTTCTAATGGGAGAAGCAGGCAAGACAGGAAAGGTCTGCTGTGCCATGTGGTTAGCTCCCAGAGTAGGGATGTGTTTCATTGGTTGCTGATAGCCTCATAGTTCTGAGATGTAATCTTTTTAGTCACCAAGGGGCTCCTCATTCTTTTTCTTGATCATTCTCTCAGAGGTTTATAAATTTTACTAATCTGAAATTTTTGAGAATCAACTTTTTTGGCTTTGTTAATCCTCTCCATTTAGTTTTGTACTTCATTATTTCTGCTTCATCTTCATTATTTCCTCTATTTTTTACTCAGTTCTTTTTTTTAACTTCTTGAGGCAGATGCTTACCTCATTGTTTTTCATTCTTCTTTTATTATATGTCTATTTCCTTTACAAACTATTTTTGCACAAAAAAACTTAAGATTTTGATATGAAACATTTTAACAGCCATCCAGTTCAAATAGCTTACAATATCAATTAGTTTCTTCTCTGCTCTTTAGAAGCATGTTTCTCAATTTCAACATATCTTTCCTTTCTAGAATAATTACATGGTGGTCAGAAAGCATCCTTTTTACAATTTCAATTTTTGAAATTTGTTTTTACAGCTCATTATATGGGCCTGCATAGCTTCACTGACAAATCTGAACAATATTTACAAAAGCAATACAACAATCATATGTAAATTTTGCCAGATAATTGAAAAATTGACAGACTTCCCAGGTTAGTTTGAAACTAGACTTGATATAAAAAGATCAAAAAGGAAGAGTTCACTCATGAACTCAGAAATAAAACCCTACATAAAACGTAGGTAACTAGGGCCCTCCCTGGAGGCACAGTGGGTTAAAGCACAGCATTCAGAAGCTAAGTCCACTTCAGCAGACCTCTCCTAACCCTCCCACTGTTACCCTCAGCAGTGTACTTCGTTTATTTGCCTGTTCTGCTCCCCACTCTGTCTCTGGTGAATCCTCTCACTGCCCCTGCACCTCTGGCCTGTACCCCAGTTCTGTATGCATAAATAAATAAATCTTTTAAAAAAATGTAGGTAACTAAATTACAAAATATATTTAAAAAACTATATATAACCAAGATGGGATTTTCACAGGAATGTAAACTTTGATAAATGTTGGAAAACCAGGCAAAGTAATTCACATGTTAACAGATTTAAAGAGAAAAACAGAGCCCTCTCTGATGGCACATGGGTTAAAGAACAATGCTATGAAGCGATCCTCAGCCACTGTAGCAAAAGTTCAATCTCTGGCTAGGGAGCAGACCCACATGGCACAGCAGACCTGGCCTGTCCTGCTTCTCCCCTCAGCAGTGCATTTCAGTCAATCTGCTTGTTTTGTTCTCCACTCTGTCTCTGATGAATCCTCTCACCCCTTCACACCTATATTCCAGTTCTTGTATGCATAAGTGAATAAATCTTTTTTTAAATAAATAAGAGATTAAAAATAATACAATTCTATCAATTTATACAGTAAAAAATTCTAACAAAATTCATTCATAATAAAATCTCTTAATAAATTCCTTAATTTGGTGAAGGATAGCCACAATTTGGTAAAGAATAGCTATAATAATACATAGTTAAAATTGAAACACTGGAAGCTTTCTTTTGAGATGAGGGAAAAGATAATTGCTATTATTTCTATTGCATATTGTACTAGAAGTCAAGTTTAATGTAGTACAGAAGAAAAAGAAATAGAATAAGAATATTAGTGCCACTGACATAAAAAGTAACAT
>NW_004567114.1:38501869-38512705 GCF_000260355.1 Condylura cristata | reverse complement strand
ATATATATATATACACACACACACATATATATAAAATAGTGTTTCCCTGGTAGCCTAGGAGTTAAGTCTCAGCACCATTACCTTGATAGCCCACCACAGCCTATGGTCGACCGCTGACTAGGGTGCTGACCCCACATATGTTGCAGCAGATCTTTCCTGTCTCTCCTGCTGATCCTCTTAGCAATGTATTTCAGTAAATCCACCAGTTCTACTCCCCACTCTGTCTCTGGTGAATCCTCACAACAGATTAAAAGAGAAAAACAGGGCCCTCCCTGGTGGCCCATGGGGTTAAAGTGCAGTACTTCTAGCCTGTACCCCAGTTCTTCCATGCAAAAAATACCACAAAGAGCAAACAAATAAAAAAAAAACCCACAATATCCTCTGGTTTAAATAAATACAATACCTCTGGGGAGAAAATTGTAATATGAGTGAAATTTAAAATCAAAATAAATGCAATAAAATACCATTATATCAATTCTCAAACTGATTCATCAAATTAATAAAATCACAGCCAAAACTAACCAGGTTATTTTGCTGAAAGTGATATGATATTTTCAAATTTTATATGGAAATATAGAAGTCATATACTTTTAAAGAAGTGCATGTACTTATTACTGGAATGTATTACAAACCTACAGTAAGTAAGAATGTGATATTGGCATAATAATAAGACACAGATGAATGGAAAAGATGAGAAAGTACAGAAACAAGTCCATACACATATGGATGATTGACTTACCACAAAGCTTGGGGGGAGAAAATCATGAGAAGGCAGAAATGGGTAATAGTGCGAAACAATTGTATACTCATACAAAAAAAGAGAAAACCCCTAGTCACACTTTACACAAAAGTCAATCCTCATTGGGGTTTAGACCTAATAAAGTTCTGATAATATCATGTAAGAACATTTTCATGAACACACAGGATAGGAAAGCATTTCTTAAATAGGACACAAAAACTACTATTTATAAAGCAAAGAACTGAAAAAGTAAAATTACTACCTGTAAAGGAGATAACTGTTAGCTACATTTAAAAACAATTTTTTTAAGATTAGTTTTAGTTTTTAATTTATGCATATAGAACTGGGGTACAGGCCAGAGATGCAGGGGCGGTGAGAGGATTCACCAGAGACAGAGTGGGGAGCAGAAGAGGCAAATAAACGAAGTACACTGCTGAGGGGAGCAGTGGGCGGGTCAGGAGAGGTCTGCTGCACCATGTGGGTCACCTCCGGGGCAGGGATGGAACTCATGTTGAAGTGGCTTTAGCTTCTTAGTGCTGTGCTTTAACCAGCTGCACCACCAGGGAAGGCCAAAGTTTTAAAGTTATGTTCATCAAATGATGTGTCTAACAGAGTTGGAGATCCACTGAACATATAAAAGGATTCATATCCAGAATACACAATGAACTTCTAAAAATTCAATAGGTAAAAAAATAAATACTTTAACCAGTACATCACAAAAGAAGTTCAAATGGACAATAAAGTGATAAGATGATCTAGTGCTTTAGTATTCAGAGAAATGCAAACTAAACCAAAATGAAAACTATTAACTATTTACTAGGCAGCAAAATTGAAGTCTGATCATAGCAAGTGCTGGTTATTATTCAGAACAAGGTAACCATAAATGGTAAAATGACACTTGAGAAAACTTTGTGATTACCTACTTAAGGATATATCCACTCTAGAATTCACCAATTGTGCTACTGGATATTCAGTTGATCTTTGCACAATGCAAACTCAGAGGTATTGACTCCTCCCGCTTATGAAAATCTCCATAAAACTTTGACCCCCCCCAAAAAAAACCTTTATTACTGAAAGCCTGATATTGTCCAGAAGCCTTACTGATAAAAAAAAAAATTGTCCATTGGCAGATATTTTGCATGTTATATGTATTATATACTATATTCTTTTAATAAAATAAATAAAGAGAAAACAATTTGTTATTAAGAAAGCCATAGGAACAAATACACTTATATTACCATATTTATTTATACAATTTATGTAGTCTGTCAGTAACTACATCAATACTGTCTATGGTACACACTAAGCAATTCATCTTTTTCTTGTAATGTCATCACTTTTTTCTGTTTCTGGGGAGCATTTCCCAAGCATCACTAAGGACACTCGATACGGTGTTATTCAAGACTTATAGTATTATATTAAACATGATGAAAAATACATGTGAACCATAAAACATAACTTTTTATTGCAGTATTCCTATTTACTGGATAAACTGCTCAAATGGAGATGATTCATATCACATGGCAGTTTAATCCAATACAACACTTGAGCTCACCAAAACAGCAACAAGGAGTCGGCTGTGAAACTATTACAGTAGTATAATGTGCACTATAGTTAGCTTTAATGCTAACTAAACACTGAATCTTTATTTATTTATTTTTGCTGTAAATGGCACAATATATGGTCTGTAGGTATCTGTGTGCATAAGTTTTAATAAAGTTTAAGTTTTTATAAGATTTGATAAGTTTTATAGTAGAAAAATAATAAAAGTATTATCTATATCTATTTTCACACTCATGACCTACCTTTTTCTTACATTTTTTGATATTGATAGGGTATATGGTTAATCTGTAATTTTTTTTTAATTGTTACATATCTCAAAAAAATTCTAATATATTTATTGAAAAAAAATCCATATATAAATGGGCCTGTGCAGTTCAAACCTGTATTGTTCAAGTGCCAACTGTACATCTTTTAGAGTTATGCAGCCAAATATATTAAATAAGAACCACATGTTACTACTGGGCACCTAAAATGTGGCTTCAATGAATTGAGATGGGCTACAGGTATAAAATATATACTCAAATTTCAGAGATTTAGTATAAACATTGTTAAGATAGATAACTCAATATCTATGTTGATTTCATGAAATTATTATACTTGTCAATTTCATCTATTTCTTACTTTTTGACATGACTAAGAAAATTTTAAATTATACAGATGAGCTATATTGTTTTGGACAGCACTGCTCTAGAGAAATAAGCACACATACAATTACCAGAAAGCATGCACAAGAAAGCTTATAAATAACTATCAGTAATACCCTCAAACTAGAAAGAAACTCAAGTATCTATCTAGAGTGAAATAAACTGTGCAGAGTCATATAGCAGAATATATAGGTAGCAGAAAACAAGCACCTACAGTTACATAAAATCTTCAAAGTAATGTTAAGAGAAAGAAGCCAGATAATAAGAACACACTATGGGATTTCATTCATAAACTTCAAGATCATACAAAGTTAAACTGTAGTGTTTTGGGGCCCACCTTAAATGGTAATACTATAAAGAAAAGTATGGCAGTGATTACCATACAATGATTACCTTTTGGGTAACCTCTTGAAAAAAGTGCTCACAATGTGCTGTTTTCTAAATGGGTAATAGTTCAGCAGATGTTTCTTAAATTGTGTATTTCTGTTTTATACATTAGCTTAATTTATATGGTACTTGATCATAACTAAGGTCTTAAAAGTAGAGACTCATTTAACAAACAGAAAATCAAGAAGCAGAATTATCAACAAAATAAGTCAAAGTGTCCTTCTAGTGCCTAACTCAATGAAGGAAACTGAAATGTCAGAGGGTTGAACACACAAGAGGCTATCCTACAACTTAAGGCAGAGTTAGAAAATGGTTCATATACAAAGAAACAGACATAACACAATTACAGACTTCAACAATATTAAAAATTAGAAGGCAATGATTTCCAACCTAGAATAGATCCTAAAAAATTATCAATTTTAAATGGCATGGTAAAATGAAGAGAGACATTAACAAGGTCAAAAATTTAATCTCCCAAGGAAGCCCAGCACTGAAGTAAAGGGAAATTAAAAGATGGGAATCATATAACAGGTATCTCCAATCTTGAGTGGAGAAACTATCTCAAGAAGATAAAATTGAAAGAGTATCTGATAGGCCTACAAATCTTGAAAGATAACTGGCAGATAGCTTGAGCTTGAATTAGTAAATACACAGAAACTACACAAATATAAAAAAAGACAATTACTAATGTTATGAAAAAGATTAAGTGTGAAAAAGAAAAAAAAATTAAGTATAAACAGCATTTACAATCACAACCAAAATTAAGATATAACCATGAGTTTAAGGAAAAGTTGGAAGTACGTGTGTGTGGTTGAAGTGGAGAATGTATATGTGTATTAAAGAAAATAAAATCTTTACCTTTATGGTAGAAATCAACAGATAATACCAAAAAAGGAAAATGAAAAGTAGTAATAAGCACTTTGTTCCTTAGCAAAAATACTGAAACAAATTTCTTTTGAAAATTTAAAAATTATTCAAACCATATAAAAACCATAGTTAAAAAAAAAAGTTAAAGGTGATTCTCCTAAAAAGGAGAAAATTTAGTGAATGGGGGAAGTATTACTATTTTTCATAAAAAGTCTTATATAGTTAATTACCTTTATTTGCATGAATATTTTTGGTAAACTACAAACTACAAAGAAACATGCTTTGAAGTGGAAAAGAGGACCGACACATTAAACTTGAGATAGAGACAGTAAAGACTTTTTGAAGAGTGGATAAGAGGAGTTCAAGTAAGGTAGTTAGAAGTTCATAGGATAAAGGGCCTCCCTGGTGGCCCAGGTGATATTTTCAGCCCATTACCACCAGGCTGGAGTACAATAACCAGCTAGGGAGCTGACCCACAGGCCTCCTAGCAGACCTACTGCTCCCCGTAACAGGGTATCTCAGTAAATCTGCCTGTTCCACTCTCTTCTCTATCTCTGGTGAATCCTCTCACCCCCTGCACCTCATATCTTGAACCTCTTTGATATAACAAGAGGAAACTTAATATTCTCTTACCATAATTTCCTATTAAATCAATAGAATAAAATATGAACTTTTAAAATATAAAATAAACATGTACATTGAAAAATACACTAAGAATGAGAGGTTGTTTTTCTTCCATAAAAACAAGGGCCCTACTAAGTGAAAATGACTGTGTATGAGAATTAAGATGTCTAACTTAATAATAGGATGGATTTTTATTATAATTATAAATTTACCAAATAATTTATAATTTTAACAATTAAGCATCAATATTTCTTATGCCAAATTTCTTAATGTAATTGCCAATGTAAAATTCATAAAAACAAATGTATAATGTTAAAGTAGGCCATTAACATGACAATGAAAGATACCATATTTTTCAATTTCCTATTTACTATCTCAGCACCCTACTACACAGTAAACATAGAATTAGCACACCAGAATAGACTCACCTGTCATATTTTTCTGAAAGACTAGTCAGAAAAAGAGCAATTAAAATAATTTTCAGTATTTAACAGTAGATAAACGAGTCAGACCTGTATTTTAGTCACACCATATTTTCAAACTGCCAGGAGGTATACATCCTTACACATACACATATTAAACAGAATAATATAATCCTATAGATCCATACAGACATATATAAAAGCATTAGATTTCAAGTTAATTTTTCCTAATAAATACTAGACTTACCAAGTTTCAGGAGCATTATTTCCTGATATATATTTGTAGTTCTGCATATTAATTATCACATAAAAAATCTTGCTAGTGCATTTTGTTCTATCACTAAAATTTTGAGCTTCTGGTCCAATGTAGAAGTAAATCCCTTAGGCCACACAATTGATATCTATTTGTGCCAAATTCTTCACTCTACGGTCTAAAGTTTTGCAAGGACGTAAAGTTAAATATTTTAGAATACTGGAAGGTTGGGGTCTCCCTGGTGGCTCAAGGGGGTAAGCTGAAGCACTATGAATGAAGCTTTGTGCAGCCAGTACAGCATGAGTTCAATCCCTGGCCAGGGAGCCAACCCACATGGTGCAGCAGACCTCCTGGCTTGCCCACTGCTCTCTTCAGCAGTGGATTTCAGTGGATTTGCCCCTTCTGCTCCCCATTCTGTGAGGTGGATACTCTCGCCCCCCCCACCTCTGGCCTGCACCCCAGCTCTCGTACACCCCAACTCTTTTATGTATAAATAAATAAATAAATATTTTTTAAAATACTGGAAGATTATTTTGTTATGAAGGAGTTAAAATTCATAGGAGTGCAATATCTTTTTTGAATTAGTGCTTTTACATTCTTCAGGTACTGGGAGTGGAATTGTTGGATCATATAGTTGATCCATTTTTAATATTTTGAGACATCTTTAAAAAGAAAGGCAATAGGGCCCTCCCTGGTGGCACAGCGGGTAAAGCACAGCATTAAGAAGCTAAAGCCACTTCAACACGAGTTCAATCCTGACACCCAAGGTGAACCATATGGCGTGGCAGACCTCTCCTGTTCCCCTCATTAGTGTACTTCGAAGATCTCCCTGTGCATAAATAAATCGTTTAAAACACACACACTGATATAAAACTTAAAACTACACAAGTTTGTGAGAAAAAAAATTAGCTGTTTTCCCTGTAAACCTTTCTATTTTTTGTTTATTGAAATAAATTATAGCAGGCATCACAAGAAACAATTATGAGAGAAAAATAAAACTGGAAAACAACTTTTTTTACTATAAACTGAGAAAAAGATCACTATTACTGTTTATGTTCTATTTAAATGTTAATACTCTGGGCCAAATAACCATATCCTTTAGTATACAGGCATACCTTGTTATTGTGCTTCACAAATACTGTGCATTTTTAGATTTGTGGCAATATTACATTGAGCAATTATAGTGCCATTCTCCCAACAACTTAGGTGATGGTTAAGCATTTCTGAGCAATAAAGTGCTTTTTAATTCAGATGTGTACATTGCTTTAAAAAAAAAAAGGTATAACACTATTACATACTTAATAGACTCCAGTATACTGTAAACATAACTTTTATAATGCACTGGGAAATCAAAATATCCATGTGACTCATTTTGATACTTGCTTTATACTGTGGCAGTCTGGAATTCAACAGGCAAATCTTCAGATATGTGTGACTATGAACACTACCAAATGCAATCTTTCTTAAAAATCTGCCTGACAAGGTACCTGCACTCAGGTTTTCCTTTCCTACTTTCACAACTGCTCTCCTCCCACTTTACATTAAAGGATGGATAAGAGCTCTTATCCATCCTATATCTCACTGTGAGGTGTGGGCCTGAGGTATAATTAAAAAATTAATTCTAGGACACTAAACAAAGAGAGAAAAACAAAACTATCAAATATTTTCATTCCACAACTAACAGCAACATTACCTTAATTTTTTCAGGAGGAAAAACCAACACAAATTTCATACCTTTCTAACTTTCTATCTTACAATTAGAATTTAGAAGATGGTTAGCATGCAGCATGTATTAACACATTTGCTTGAATTAAAAAATTATCAGACTTTGTCTGAAGAAGACAGTATGATTAGGCTAGTTGGCCTGACAATTAAAGCTGTCCTTGCCAGTTACAGTATGTAGTGGATATTTTCCACAAAATGAATAAGTATGGTAGGGAGAATTTTAGGGTGGTGCCCAAGAGTCTCTCCACTTGATATTCTTTGAGTATAAGCAGGGCCTGTGAATATGATAGGGTATCAGCCTGGGGTGAGGTTACCATATAAAACATAGATGACTCAGACCCTTAATCAGTTGACCTTGAGTTGATCAAAAAGGTTAAGTATGCCTGACTTAAATTAAGTGTGTCTTTTAAAAGAGGGTCTAGAAGTATGAGATTAGAAACAGCAAGGGTATACATTCCTCCTTGAAGAAGCAGGAAGGATCATAAAATCTAGGTAAGAACAGTGGTACTCTCTAGCTGCTAAGAGCCTCAGCCATGGAAATACAAGAAAGTGAATTCTGTCAATGATCATATGAGCTTAGAAAAGGAACCTAAGTGTCAGATAACATGGCAGTCTCAGTTATAACCTTGACTTCAATCTTGCAAGACCCTAAGCAGAGAAGCCAGCTGTGTTTGGACTTTTAACTTACAGAAAACAGTGATATAGTCAATGTGTGTTTTATTAAGCTACTCAGTTTGTGATCATTTGTTGAGCAAAAACATAAAACTAATGAAATGAGCTAGATATGCTGCTCCAAGGACTCAATGAAAATATATTTAAAGAATATGATAAGGCAAAATACATTTTCTCAGTAAACACTGTCATGGTTAAGAGTACTGAAGCTAATGTTGTATTAAATCTTTCTTAGATATAATGTACCTAAGTACCTAAGTAGAAAATAACTAAGTAAAAAAGTAAGTTATAATTATTAGTTATTTGACAAGCCCTGAAAAAAGTAGAAGACACTTGGTAACAACTCATTTTTCAATGCAGACAGTTTCCAATGTTTTACAAACCACTTTAGGTGCTGGTTCATCTATTACGACAGTTGTTTTGCTAGATGACTGCATACTTTTTGGTATATAATTTGAAGAGTGTTAAAAATGTGTTTGATTACTTTAAATTTTTCTTCTATTATGCTAACAAGAGTTCTCAGGGCTTACATCTAATGGAATAGGGTTGATGCTGAACTCTTGTCTCATTCTAGCAATAATTAACAATTACCCATGAAACATGAATTAAAGACCATACAAACAGCCACAAACATTTCACTGTTCACATTCACAATACATGAATAAAGTTTTATGCTTTTTGAAATCTGTAACAATTATGTACTTTTGATGAATTATATTCTACTAATAACTCAAAAAAAAAGGTTTTAAAGTTTTACCAATATAGGGGAAATTTTAAGAAATTTCATATAGTTTTCTTTCTTGCTGCAAAAAAGTATAAACACAAAGATCAAAAACCTTTATATACAAAAATATATTAGAAGATAATGAGGTGGGATAAGTGGAATGAAAATTTCACAGAACAAATACAATTTCCCACTGTTAATAAAGCACTTTGCTGTGCTATTTTATAAGAATGAATGGTGGGTATCAAATTGTGATATTTAGATTTGATTGGTTATATTTACGAAAGATTTATTTATTTATGCATACAGAACTGGGTAAAGGCCAGAGGTGTGGGGATTCACCAGAGACAGAGTGGGGAGCAGAACAGGCAGATCGACAAAGTACACTGCTGAGGGTAGCAGCAGGCAGGTCAGAAGAGGTCTGCTGCATCATGTGGGTCACCTTCTGGCCAGGGATCTACCCGACCTCAAGCTGCATCAGCTGCAGAGAACTTCACAGTGCTGCTCTTTAACCCACTGTGCCACCAGGGAGGGCCTAGCTGGTTACATTTAAAAGACTAATGGAGCTGTTTTAAAACATCAATATCTAGAACACAGAAAATTATATCCTCAGCAATTATTAGAACTTAAGATGAGCATTTTAAGGTGTCAACATTTTCAAAATTCCTTAGAGGACACATAGTAAAAGAGAAAATTCCTAGATTAGGATAAAGAATTAACAAGACTTGGTGTTGATCAAATGAGATACTGGTGTGACAGCGTAGGGAAGGATGATGATTAGGTATCTGGCTTGAAAACTGGGTATATCATTTACACTGGAGATGTAGGTTTATGGAAAATGATAATAAATTTGGATTGGGTCATGTTGTAAATATCCTAGACAGAAAATATAGCATGCAGCAATATTAGCTAGGTTATGGGAGCCAGCTCCTAGAAAAGATGATGTTTGTGTGAATTGTTAAATGCAGTAAAAAAAAAAAGGTCAGTTCTATTTTTTGTCTGAGGGAAGGTTGTTCTAGACAGAAAAAATAGCAAGTATAAAAGCCTGCAAATACAACACATCTATGTGTCATAGGCACATAGTAGCCAGTGAGGACAGAGACAGAGCAAAAAGGGAGTACAGTAAGTGAGGAGAGATGTAAAGTGGGCAGGAAGGGGGACAGCACCAGATTACAAAGGGCCTAGCAGGTCACTGAGAAGACAGAATGACTGAATCTCACTTATCACTACTGTGTTGACAAAAACTACACAGGACAAAGAGAGGAGGCTAATTAAGAGACTGTTGTAATACTCCAAGAGATTGGTAATGCTGACTTCATTCTAAGTAGTAAAAGTGTTAGAGAGTAAGAAATGATGATTGAACATGAGTATAGTTTAAAATAAGGTCAAAATGATTTGCTCACAGATTAGATGTGGGTTATGAAAAAAAAAGACAAGAATGAAAATAATTCAAGATATTTATTTTGAGCAACAATCTGAACAGAGTAGCTACAACCAAAGGAGCAACTTTTCAAGGGAAGAGGGGAGGAACACAATATTGGTTGAGATGCTTATCACATAATCTATGTGGAGGTATCAAAAAGTTGGAGAACCAACCTCAGGAGAGAGGTTTAAGCCAAAAGTCTGAATTTGGAAATCATCAGATACAGGTATGTGAAGTAATGAGGCTAAGTGATATAGCCAAGTAACTGTAATTAGAAATAGAAACTTAAATACTAAGTTCTGGAGTAGTCAGGATGTAATAAGGAGGAATACATGAAGGAAAAAACCTAGAACATTTAAGTTAGCAGTTTGGTGTGCTGGAAACCAAATGAAGAAAACAGTTCAACAAGGAACAAGAGATCAACTGTCATATGCTACTAATAGGTCCACTGGAAAAAAAAAATTACAAAGTATTATGTAAAAGGATGTTTGAGTTTATAAAATGTTTTTGTGAAGAAAACTAGGCTACTGAAAACTATCACTGGAAGAGACAATACTAATGTTCACACATATTTTTTAAAATTTATTTATACATAGAAGAACTGAGGTACAGGCCAGAAGTGCAGAGAGTGAGAAGATTCACCAGAGACAGAGTGGAGGGCAGAACTGGCAGATACTGAAATACTCTGCTGAGGGGAGCAGTGGGTGAGAGAAAAGAGGTCTGCTGTACCATGTGGGTCAGCTCCCCTGGCTGGGGATTGAACTCATGCTACAACAATAGCTGATAGCTTCTT
>NW_004567114.1:38495927-38501694 GCF_000260355.1 Condylura cristata | reverse complement strand
ACCTCCGGGGGACAGGAATTGAACTCATACTGAAGTGGCTTTAGCTTCTTAGTGCTGTGCTTTATAACCTGCTGCACCACCAGGGAGGGCCCCAGCTGATAGCTTCTTAGCTACATTTTAACCCCTTGCATAGCACCACCCAATTTCATCTCTACACATTAAAATGTGAACTGTGTAACACTTTATACATTCAAAAGCTTTCTACTTTCTATCATATGTTACATAAAAGGAGAAAAGAATTTTAAGTTGTTAATTTTTCACCTCACTACATAAGATAACGCTAAATGCATTAGTTCCATTAAATTCCTTCCTGATTCAAACATGCAGGCCAACAGACTATATAATCAAACTACTGTTCCCTTGAAAGAGAGGCCATGGTTAATACAAAAGACATATGCTTGATTTATGTCAAGTGGTAACACAGGTAATGCTTTGGACGCTCAGCACTGAAAAGAGCACTTTAATGGAGTATTATCCCTCCAAATATACCATACCAAAATTAAACTAAAATAGAAGAAGACCATTAAATCATTGCTGACAGGGAGCTAAATGCAGCAAGTTAAAATGTGTTCCTAATGCTCATCCAATTCTGACTGAACTACTTGGGTCAGTTTGGGTCATTATAGTTTGGAACAATTCCAAATGACTCCCTGTAGTTCTTCTGTTCAACTATTCAGCGGATTTAGAAAATTCAAACTAGACTTCGTGTCACAAAAATAATAGGATCTCGGCCCTCCCTGGTGGCGCAGTGGGTTAAAGCACAGCATTAAGAAGCTAAAACCACTTCTACATGAGTTCGATTCCCGCCTGCCCCGGAGGTGACCACATGGCGTGGCAGACCTCTCCTGACCCGCCCGCTGCTCCCCTCAGCAGTGTACTTCGTCAATCTGCCTGTTCTGCTCCCAACTCTGTCTCTGGTGAAGCCTCTTGCCGCCCCTGAGCCTCTGGCCTGTACCCCAGTTCTGTATGTACAAATAAATAAATCTTTAAAAAAAAAAATAATAGGATCTCTCATTAGCTTCTAGTTTAGAGTTGCAGTGATCTTTCAAAAAGCAATTTTGATTAATTTAATCTAATTCTTTTTCACATTAATAACCCTATTATCAGGTAGAAATGTCAACCTACAGTCTCCCAACTATCCAGTCTTAGCTTCCGTTGATCTTGGTCCTTTAAAACAAGTCACATTCCTAGTTTTGCCCTGACTTCAAATCCTTTCTCCTCCTTTATTTTGTTAATCTTTTTTTATTTTTCAGATAATTGTTCAATCTTCATTGTCTCTCTCAGGCTTCTCAGTCACAGTCATTTAGAATGGAAACTTATGAGACGAGGAAACTTGCTACAATCTCAATATAAGGACTGAAGTCTGACACTCAGAAGAGATTTAATAATATGTGAAAATATTCCCCAGAAGTCAGCACAAATATTACTTCAGTAAAGAAGCCTTGACCCTCACATGTCAGGTGACACCAATTTTATTTTCTTAAGGTACTCTATTCTTTTCTTCTGACACCAGGAAAGATCCAATGCAATCTTCTAAAACAACTCTTAACAACTACAAAAGTAGAACTGCTAGGATCTTTCAGACTCCACAGAAGCATTTTTGAATAAAAACCTTTCAATCTCTTTTCATTGTTATAGTCTGCTATTAATTAACTCAGACATTCTTGCATACCGCCTACATTTTAAACAGATATTTAAGAGCAAACTATAATGACTGAGGTGGGGAATCAATATTTAACCTGAAACAAGTTAAAACTCTGAAACAAAGCAATTGAACCAATTCTTTCTATGGCAATATGACATTTGTAACTATGGATAATGACAAAACCCACATTTTTATCAGAGTTACCCTGGCAGAGAGTACCTTACAGAAAAGGCATATAACAAGGAAAATATCATGGACTTATAAACCTCATAAAATGAATTTCAGCATGTTACCATATACAGAATGCTTACACTGTTTTTCTGAATACATAATCAAACAATAAAAGTACAAGTACCAAAGGCATTAAAAGACACAGGTAACAGGCAACATTTACCAAGAAAGCCCACACTCATTTCATTACCTTCCCTTCCTCCATCCACTCTCACCCCCACCCCCAACACACACACACACACACACACGTGCATGCATGCACACACGATGGTAATATGATAGCTTCAGTGTTTTTCAGGAGTAGAGATGAAGGCATTTGAGTTTCTGACTCTTTTATGGAAGATACATAATTTAATAGTAATGCTAACAAGCCATGTATAATCCATTAGTAGCATGTGATTTTGCCTGCTTTGCTCTTATAGTTTTCTATGTATTTAAATGCTGCAGATAAAGTATTGTTTTAAAAATCAAAGAAAAAACAAAAATGTTAAAGAATGAATTTTAATTTTTCAGGATGTGAATATTTTCTTGATTAATGTTAGCTTAAAAAAACACTTGTATTTTTTTAAAGATTTATTTTGATTTATTTATGTGTATAAGAACTAGGGTATATGCTAGAGGTGTCAGAGGTAAGAGGATTCATCAGATACAGTGGGGAGCATACAGATGGATCTGTTCAACACTACTGAGGAAAGCAGCAGGCGATACAGTAGCGATACAGTAGATGTCTGCATTGCCATGTAAGTTAGCCCCCTGGTCAGGGATTGAAGTCAAGCCTCAGTGTCTGGTGAAAGACTGATATCTCTGAGACTAACCCCTGAGCCACCAGGGAGACCCCAAAAAAGAGGTCTTGTATTGTCTATGTCAACAATGTTAACTTTGCTAAATCTGTACGCGGGGGAGAGGGGAACATAAAAATTAGGGGAAAAAAAGAAAATTAGAAGAGATTACTAGGTGTTCTCTAGTACAGGACTGTGCTAGAATTTTTGCTCTTTAGTGATTAGGAAATTTTACATATCTAGAAAATTAACTTAGAGATATTTGGTACAGGTGCAAATTAGGAGGAAAGAGAAACCAAACTTTGTTTATGATCATATAAGAGATTAATTTTGTATCTAACCCAACAATCTCATCTTAACATTTCTTTACTAAACTGCTTATAAATACTTACCTCCTCAAATTTTCACATGAAATGGCTTTAAAAGTTCTCTCGTAAGCAATGAGTTGACTCAAAATCATTGACATGTTCTTTATATGTGCATGAGTTAAGATTTTACCTTTCTGAAAGTTTTAACAGTTTTGTAGGTTCCATCAAGTTGCCCGTCTGGGCTAACCTTACAGTCAATTAAACTACACTGATCCTTTTACACATACCTACAGATATTCCTTTCAGCATTCTGAGCTCATAACTGCTATGTCACTTATATAAGCCAACACCTCAAAGTTTGGAATTTTCAGTCTAGATGGTGAGAAGAGGGCCATTGTTTTTATTCATCTTTGTATCTTATGATTTTGCACGGTGTCAAGTACCTGAAAGTTGTTCAATAAGTTAGAACACACCACATGTTCAGTGCCAATACAAGCTGGAGCAGAAAAACACCTGGCAGTCGCATACTACTGCTCCTACTACTATTAATCCTTGTAGCCTTTGGGGCTATCTGGTCAGCAGGAAGGCTATCAAGTTCTAATGCTTTGAATATGAAGACATATCTTCTCAGAAATGACAGGAATTCTCATTGTACATAGATATGGGTGGCAGTTACATACCAGAATATAACACATCCTGCAAAGAGTGAACTTTGAGCTCCTTAAGAACTACAACTTTGCAGCAGGCTCTACAAACCTACATGTTGCAATACCACAAATACCACAAAACTGGTCATAATCAGAATTATGAACAACAAAAATTTTCCAAAATTATGAAAAATGTCTCCCATGTGAGTACCTATAACAGTAAACTAACTGAAATTACTTTTTTACATTCACCTCAAAGACCAAGTTTATTCAGATGTATTTATTCCATAAACAAAGGATATATGAGAACTGTGGAATAAGATAATATTGATCTACAAGGCACCTGAGTTCTAGCATAACACATAAATACAAAATAATGGTCTCACCACAATAGACAGGAATGGGTGCTCATCCTGGCTTTGTTTTCAGTCTAATCTGAAAAAATAAAACTGTATCTGTGCATAAAAGGATTATTAGGGTCAAAGCTACCTAATGAGTAAGTGATGTCTCAAAAACTATTTGCTGCCACAAAGTACTGGTAGGCAGATACCTGTATCACACTGTCAACAATGCAGGCCCACCTGATAACTGCACTCCTTTGTGGTGGAAGGATAAACTGCAGTCTAAGCATTTCCCTCTCTGCTTTCAAATCAAGCCAGAGTTCATTATCCATATTCAGCACACTTTGCATTTCCTTCCCTCTCCTTATAGTATGGAGCTCCCTATGGTAGGAAGGTCAATTTAATACTTTAACACCTACTATAAATGTCTAGTTGGTCCTCCTCACCTCCACCAAATTCTTTAAAGAGTCATGGCATGGTAATTCACCTAAAGGAAGCAATGTCTCCCTGTAAGAATTATGAAAATAATGGAAAATCTGAAACACAATCCAGGAGAAAATATTTTTACTTTTAAAGTATATATTTTTTAAGTTTTAACATAATAAAATATACTACCCTCCTTAATTTGTAAACATTCAACGTGTGAAGAAGATTTACTCTCATTACAGGCAATATTAAACTAGTGCTTTTATTATTTTAATATTTATTCTGGGTTATTTTTCACAAAGGGCAGAAGGAACTACATGCAACAATGACATGGGAAGCATGTTCAGCAGGCTTATCTAATTTGCACCCATTTACAGTCTTTAAATTTGCCTTGAATTTACAAAGGGTTTATTACAAAAATGATAACTGATTATTACTAAATCCCTAAATGAAGACTGACATCATCTACAGCAGTGTCATCCACGCTAGCGATGCGCCGAAATTTTTAAATCTCTATTTAGAAGCTGCTCTGTTTTTGCATCCTTAAAATGAATCCGACTCCTAAAACGCAACCTGTGAAAAAAGTGACCAGATTTTAAGGGGGAAATCTGTAAACAAGTAGTACACCTTTTGCATGAAGTGAGGAGGCCCTTGAGACTAACCTCAGGCATTGTAAGAAAAATGTGTATGTTTCATTGGCATTTCACACTTGTGAAACATCGTATTACAAAAAAGCACTGCCTCTTAAGTGAGTGGATCAGCAAACCGCCGAGGGGAAACCCCCCCTAAGAACTCAACTAAAAGCGATCACCGGGTCTAACAATATGTTTTGGCTTTAGAAACCTTCCAAGTACCGGCGGGACTTTCTCCTGCCCGACTCCAGCCTGAGGACAACAAATTGGTCAACGGCGGAAGTCGCCTGACGAAATGACTGCAACATGAAATCCAGTTTTATAATCATAACAAAACTTTCCTTCCGGGGCCAGGGGGAAAGTTGAGAAAACGTCCTCCTGGATGCAACAGGCGTTTATGCACCCCCCACCCCCACCCCGGGCCCAGTCCCAGGCTGGGGGCAACCGCTCGGCCCGCGGCCCGCGGGATCCGAGCGCCGGGAGGATGTGCAGCTCCCCGTTAGAACGTCCGAGGGGCCGCAGGGCAGGCACCCGCCCGCCCGCCGCCCGCCTGGCACCTCCCTCGGCCCCCGCGCTGGTCCCGGCACCCTCCGGCACTGACCTTCCGCAGGGCCGAGACCAAGAGTCCCCGCCATTTCGGACTGTTCTCTTCGCTGAAGAACTCGTACGGTTGCGGCGCCTGCTGCATGGCCCCGGCGGCAGCTCCTCCGCATGGGGGGCGACCCGCGGGCCGAACCGGGCCGGGCCGGTGGCCTGAC
>NW_004567114.1:38438784-38495705 GCF_000260355.1 Condylura cristata | reverse complement strand
CGGCGGCGCTGGCCCGCCTCTCGGGCGGCTTTTGCTCCTTTGTCTGCGTTCGCAGCCCGACGGGGGCACGACTGGTCTCGCCCCCGGCCCGACTCCCGCTACGGCCGCGGCGGGCGGAGTGCGACGGCGGCAGCTCGTCTCTTCATCGCCTCATCCCCGCCCTCCCACCCGACACCGCCGCCCGGCCGGGCCCGCCCGAGTCACCTCCAGAGGGCCCTGGGGACCGACCGGGCGCGCGCGTGTGGCCACAGAGCCACACTCGGGTGCGCAAGGTGCTGGCCGTCGCCGCCGCCCCTTCAGCAGCCGCGCACAGCGCCCCGGGCCCGACGCGGAGCTCCGGGTCCTGGCTGCTGCAGCTTGGCCAGCCCCCTTGGCCCGGCGCTCATTATCCCGGGTCGCCGGAGGAGCCGCGCACGGAGCATGCGCGCCGCGGAGCCGGCTCAGGCGCCGGCCCGGCGCGGGTGCACCCGGGCGCGGAGGCGCGGGCGCCGGTCCGCGGGAATCCTCCTCTCCTGAGGACTTGCCAGGGGCCTGTTCCAGACAGACTCCCCAGCTTACTGCCTGCGGTTTACGCAGACGCTCCCTCCTCGAGGCCCGCCCTGGAGAATCCTGATTCCATGCCTCTTCTAGAGTATGTGGGTCCCGGGACTGCAGTCGTGGGAAGCAGTATAGAGATGTGGAGAGGCGCGCTCGGGCTGGACTCGGCATTTAAGGGTTGTGGCTATTCTCTTTATATAGGACACAGTCACTTTCACAGGGCGCTCTCGTGGGGACCTGAGATAAGATAAGGAACGCCTTCAGCACACAGTAGGGCCAGAAAAAGCGGATGATTTGACTCAAACTTGAACCTGATTTCTGCGCGCCCCCATGTATTAGCACGAAATTACATCATTTTTGTAAAACTATGCAAACAAACTTTTGAATTGCTTCCTTAATGGTGTCCTCCAATATGTGTAGGCGCCAGATCCCACAAAACCTGCATTCAGCCCCTGGGGCCCAGCCATGCTAATTAGCAACTGAAAAAGGCTCCCCAGACTTTAAATCTTCTTTAATTGAAGAAGCATAGATTTTGGAAACTTTACATAAACGTCGTGCCACTGAAGATGCTGAGCACACAAGAATTACAACAGATTGTCTCCAGCCATCGGTAGTGAGGAAAGGAGAGGGAGAAACAGTGCAAAGAATAAGTCAGTGCCACACGTTGTATATGAGCAATTATCCTCTCCCAAAACACAAACCATTTCGTCATTTGGACAAGATCAGTATAACAGTTGGAAAACTTAAGAGATCAGCTATACTTCAATTGTGTTTAAAAAGGTCATTTTTAAAATCCAAGTATTCACTGAATCTAGAATGTCTCCTAATAAATCGCCCGTGTACTCGGGATAAAAGGCAGTGTTTGCTTGTATTTTTCTAAATCTTTCAATCACTAAGGATAAAGACTAGTTTATATAAAATGTCTTTTCTTCAAATACGAGTCTAAGATTTTATTTCCTTATAGAATAAAGTTCTAGTGAGAAATTTCGTTCTCAGCCAAGGACATGAAGGCTTTCTCTGTGCTAATCTGGCCTGAAGCATTTTAGTTTAGCCAAGACCTTTTTTTTTTTTTTTTAATTTTTAACATTTTAAATGAAGATATTTCTTCTAAAAACCTGGATTTCCAGTTTCTTGGCAACAAAGGGCCCAGCTGCATTCCTGGTAGGAAATAAGAAGCAGTGGGTGGTGGCTGGCCTCTTTTTAAAATATGCCATCCCTTTTCCAGTTGGCTATACTCTCCACCTGGCACTCTTCACTCTTTTATGTAACCTGCCTAGTCTCTACAGGCATCAGAGTTGTGATGTCTGGGCTAGGCAAACAGAAATGTGATCCCCATGCATGTGGAAGATAATCCAAGAATGACACCAGTAAAGTTTCCCAACTAGACAAATGGGCCGTCTAGAAAGAAAAAAAAAAGTTGACTTCATACCCCAGTCTACAGTAGGAATAAGTTTCAGATGTGGCAAAGATTTAAGTATCAAAAATAAAACTATAAAATAATTTAACTTTGAATACAAAAGATTTTTTTATTATGATAGAAATCTAGAGATTGATTGTTTTTGTAATGGATGGCCAAAAAACAAAACAAAGCAAAACCAAGAAACTACCACAAACTGAAAGACTAATGACAAACTGGAAAAAAATACCTGCAATCATTTCCTAAAGAATTAATTTCCCAAATATAAAAGTTCCTACAAATTCTAAGACTAAATCTGAATAAGAAAAAGGAAAAAGGGCCCAACCTGGTGGTGCAGCAGGTTGAAGCACAGCACTGAGAAGCTAAAGCCACTTCAGCATGAAGAGGTGACCCACATGGAGGGGCAGACCTCTCCTGACCCACCCGCTGCTCCCCTCAGCAGTGTACTTCTTCAATCTGCCTGTGCTCCTCACCCTGTCTCTGGCGAATCTTTTCACCACCTCTGCACCTCTGGCCTGTACCCCAGTTCTGTATGAATAAATAAATCAATCTTTAAAAAAAGAACAAGGAAAAAAGAAATGAAAAGGAAATAAAATTCTCAAACATAATGAATGTTCAACTTCACTCAATTTTAATGCAAATTTAAATACTTCTCATCTACTAGAAGAGCACATTAAAAAGTCTGACTATACACCACTATGTTGGTGAGAGTATGGGAAACGTGCTCTAATATATTATTGGAGAGAGTGTAAATTGCTTTAACTTCAATAGAGGACAACTTGACAATATCAGAGTTGCAAAATTATATATCCTTTGAGTCAACAAATTCTTGAAATGTATCCTATAGGTATACTTAGTATATGTGAAGTGACTTAGACACATGTTATTTATCATGGTATTCTTTGGGGTTACAGCAAAAACAAAGTACCCTAGAAGTAAACAATTGAAATAATAATCAGTAGTAATTGGGGACTGGTTTAACAATAGTTAAGTTCATAGAATGGAAACTTTACAATCTTTTTAGAAGAACCTGGCCAGTGGTTCTCTAAGAGACTGCACAGTAAAAATAGTAAGATGTATGATATAGTATAGTATAGTATAGTATGGTATAGTATATAAGCCATGCTGCACTTATATTATAAATGGAGGTAGTATTTTATATATATATATATATAGTGTCTCTGAGAGACCACAAGATACTGACAATTTTTGTTGTTTTGGGATGAGATCTGAAAGGCTGGGAGAGGGAGACTTCAGTGTATATTTTTGTGTGATTTTTGACTTTTCAAACCATTAAGAACTAATTCAATGGGCCTTCCCTGAAGGCGTAGCAGGTTAAAACACAGCACTAAGAAGATAAAGTCACTTCAGCATAAGTTCAATCCTGGCCCCAGAGGTGATCCACATGGCGCAGCATACTATTGTTGAACCAGTCCCCAATTACTACTAATTATTATTTCAATTGTTTACTTCTAGGATACCTCCCTCTCCTGACCTTCCCGCTGCTCCCCTCAGTAGTGTACTTCGTCGATCTGCCTGTTCTGCTCCACACTCTGTCTCTGGTGAATCCTCTCACCATCCCTGTACCTCTGGCCTGTATCCCAGTTCTGAATGCATAAATAAACCTTAAAAATATATTTAAAAAGTATTTATTCAAAATATTAATTCCTTTTTTAAAAGGAAAAATTTACAACTTCATTACTTGTCAAGTTTTAAAAAGTGGATTAAACAAACTGATGTCATAAGAGGGCTTATGCATCTAACAAAAAGCTCAATTATAAACTAGAAAGCTGTATAAGATTAATATACTTTTATATGAATAATTTGGCAGATAGTAATTTTGCTTGTCTTTTTAGATTTGGAATAGCTTTGGGGAAGAGAATCTGAATGATCTTAAGTACAATTAAAATTTTAAAAGGTGGTTGACATTTTACCACTAATATTCTCCCATTGAAAATAGGTAGGAGCAAGCCAAAGCAACACCACAGGAAATAATAAATGGCATTGTCCCTAGCTTTCATAGTTACTGCTGTAGCTAGGTAGCTCTTATAGTCTTGTTAGACCTCCAGCAGGAAAGGAGATGGAACAGGCACTCAGATCATCTGCCCATTAACCCACATGGTAAACTCAAGCCCAGAAACATGACCCCCTGTAAGATCCCAAAAATGTCTTCCCAAGAGGTACTATAATTTTTTTTGTTACTATAATTTTTTTAATGAAATTCCAGAAGATTATATATATATATATATATATATATAAATTATAAACAATTTTCTATGGAACAGAAACAATGCTCCTTGGTGTTCTGAGATATGAAGATAACTTACTCTTCATACCCTGAGATACGAAGATGACACTGAGTCAGATACTGCCATCAATACCAGATGGAAATCCATTTTTATAAATGGGGAGGTGCTCTAGATTTCACCCAAAATATAAACTACCTATTTTGGTTTAACGCACAAATACAGAAGTTCTTTGTTTTTTTTTTTTTAAAGATTGGATGCACTAAAGTTCATGTTTTACACATAGAAAATTTACTTGAAGTAAAAAAAAAAATCATTCACAACACCAAGACTCAATTAAAATAGTTTTAATATTAATATACATTTGTTTTCTCAGAAATACACAAAACATATATATCAGTATTACACAATAAAATCCTGCTGACAAATATGAAATGTTTTACAAACAGGATACATATATGAAGCACTTTCAATAATTTTTTCACTTTAATTGGGGGGGGATCGTACAGACCCATATGGAATAAAGATTGCTTTATTAATTTAAAAATTGTAAATTATTTTTACAATTTCAGTCTTTCACAGTTTAGTGTATATGCAATATTACAGTTGATAAATTGAAAATTTGTATTATTTTACATTTCTTGATAGTCTTAGAATAGAAAAACATTCTGCATGTCTCATTTCTTAGAGTAATCAGTTTTTATGAAGAGCCATTAGGGTTTGTTCTTCTGTGAATGTTTTTGATACATTCATCTCAATCAGATAATTGCCTAGTATATTCACCTAGGATGTGCTACTTCTTGAGCATGAGCTGATGATATGTAGCCTTCCAAATTAATGGATGAGGTAGCTCAATCAATGTAATCACCGAGGCTAGAAGTGAAAAGGAAAAACTTTGTGATTTCTTTCTATCAACCAAAATGCACATTCTTCTAATATATCTATCACACAACTTTGGAGAAATAGGGAAAAGAAAAAGATGAGAGTTCATGTGAGGGGATGCATGAAAATGTGTAATCTAAAAATAAGTGGTAGTTCTGTAATAAAAGTTTTCCAATCAGTAGGCTACTGTTTTACATTTATATTCCTATTTCCCAACTTTCTGAATTACAAGAAATATTTCATAAGCCACCCCACTCACATATACAGTATACAGAATATAGCATGGGCCAACTTAAAATACTCAGGAGACGTACAGCTATGTAAGGCACTTATGTGTTTTACAAAAGTGAATGCCTCAAAATTAGGTATTTCCCCAAAATAAATATCCTTACAAAAATTTATAGGACCAGCCCTCCCTGGTGGTGAAGCGGGTGAGGACGCAGCACTACAAGCGAGTCGCAGCTGCTTCAGTGCGAGTTCAATCCCCAGCGTCAGAGGTGACCACATGGCATGGCAGAGCTCTCCTGATCCCCTGCGGCTCCCCTCAGCACTGTACTTCACTGATCTGCCTGTTCTGCTCCCCACTCTGTCTCTGGTGAAGCCTCTCACCACCCCTGCAACTCTGGCTTGTACCCCTAAATAAATAAATCTTTTTAAAAAATTTGTAGGACCCCTGAAAAACCAAGTGGGCAATTAATTATTAGTGATTTGGGTTAAGTTAACATTTGAAAACTTTGGTATAAATGGAAAAAGAGATATGAGGTAATTTTTTTTTTTTAATTACAGGAATTCTAGATTTCAATTTCGGGATTCTAAGATGCCTCTTACTTATCAGTTCTAAATTCTTTAAGTTTCTTAATCATAGAAGACAGAAGAATAGGCAACAACTCATAGTATATTGTGGTTTAGATTTGGTAATGGCAACACCAAATCAGTTTATGAGACTGGGAATAATAAAAGGCTTTGAGTTTCTTTAGCAAAGCTATTTCTTACAAATATGATAACTACTTAAAACTACTTAAAAATGTGAAATTTCATGTATTTTCTTTAAATCAAGAATTTTAAATCCCCCAGTACAAATGTTGTTGCTCTAAGTAACATTACTGTTTCTATGAGCCTTCAAAAATCAAAAGTCATTTACAACCTATAGTATTCTATTTTCTTATCCAGGAAAGACAAAAAAGCTTAAGTATTATAAAACTAAAAAGTTAAGAATCAATTTTTTAATGCCATCAATCCCAAGAATTATAACTAACAAAATTGGGATTCAGGACAGATACAACTTTTCATTCACAAAGTAAAAGAACATGGATTTTAAAAATCATTATTTCCATATTATTATGCTAACAAGTCAGTGATTACCTAAATTAGGACCTAAAAATGAAGTTTTCAAACAATTTCTCATACTAAAATTAAAGAATGCAATTAGTACCTTCTTTTTGCTGAAAATGGAGATTAAAATGCATTACCTAACTCCTTTCATTATTTATAATTTAAATCTTTGCTGTACTTCATCTGCAATCATTCCAGAAATCGCAAGGGAAGAAGTAGCAGCAGGGGAAGGCGCATTTCTCACATGAAGAATACGATTTCCAATATCCCCAACTCCTCCATCAAATACAAAATCTTCTACCAGGTTTCCATCTTTATCTAGAGCTTGGGCTCTTACACCAGCTGGACCTCTGCAAAAACAAAGTAGTCGTCAACTGACTGGAAGCGACAGGACACTTTATGAGTCAGTGGTTTTAAAGTATTTTAAAGCAGTATTTTTCTAAAAGCACAATTATGTAGAAGCACAGTAGGTTTGTATTGAGCTAAAGGCTATGAATTGTGATCAGTCAAAATCCTTAAATCCTTAGTTTAGAGTTTAATGCCTTCAACATAACAGTACAATAAATGATTATCAAGTGAACTCACAAATTGGTTAGTTATAAATACTTGTTCTTTCCTAAAGTAGCACCACCCTAAAGACCAAGACAGACATAATTCCTTCACGCTTTCTAGTGCCAAGGGAAATATATTTTTCTAGATTTTATTTTCACTACGGGTATAGCTCTTCAAGAACCCCTGAACTTAAATAGGGGCTTCAGTTACAACTTTCTACCTTTTATAAACCCAAGTCTTCCTTTTATATAAGTTTCCTATGGTGGAACATGATTGATGCTTTCATGGTTGGCATGGTGTGAAAATGTACATTTGAAGAGGTTAGAACCTATTCCCTTTAAACATATACAGTGTTGTAGGCCCTCCCTGACGGTGTGACAGTTTGGAATGCAGCACTGCAAAGCTGACTGCAGCCGCTTCAGCAACGGGTTCAGGTTCAGGTTTCATCCCAGGCCAGGGCGGTGACCCAGAAGGTGTGGCGGACTTCTGTCTAGCCTGCTGCTTCTCTCAGCAGTGTATTTCAGTAGATCTGCCTGTTCTGCTCCCCACTCTGTTTCTGGTGAATCCTCTCATTGCCTCTGGCTTGTACACCAGTTTTGTATGCATGGATGAATAAATTAAAAAAAAAATACAATGTTGTAAACTAAGATTAACTCAATAAAAAAAGTTTTTAGCTAAAAAAACCAAAACAGGGCCTTCCCTGGTGGCGCAGCGGGTTAAAGCACAGCACTGAGAAGCTAAAGCCACTTTAGCATGAGTACTAACCCTGCCCACCCAGGAGGTGACCCACATGGTATGACAGACCTCTCCTGACCTGCCCGCTGCTCTCCTCAGCAGTTGACTTCATTGATCTGCCTGTTCTGCTCCCCACTCTGTGTCTGGTGAATCCTCTCACTGCCCCTGTACCTCTGGCCTGTACCCCATTTCTGTATTCATAAATAAATAAATCTTTAAAAAATTAATTAAAACATAGCTTTTAATATTGTATATCTTGTTTTATGGACACATGAGTTCATATAACTACTAAAGTTTATTGACTACTTACAATCTATGTATTTATTTTATGCAAATATTTCAATTAAAAATAAAACTCAGTGGGCCCTCCCTGGTGGTGCAATGGGTTAAAGCACAGCACTAAGAAGCTAAAGCCACTTGAGCATGAGTTCAATCCCCAGCCCCAGAGGTGACCACATGGCGTGGCAGACCTCTCCTGACTCGTCCGCTGCTCCCCTAAGCAGTGTACTTAGTCAGTCGGCCCCTTCTGCTCCCCACTCTGTCTCTGGTGAAGCCTCTCACTGCACCTGCACCTCTGGCCTGTACCCCAGTTCTGTATTCATAAATAAATAATTAAAAAAAATAAAACTCAGTTATATTTTAACAAAATTCTCAAATTCTCTCAGCCCTCCAGGACAGCATCAGTGTTCAATTTCTCTTGGTATTCAGGTTTTCAATTTCCTCTTTGCTTTTGCTCCTGGGGTACCCCTTATATTCTCACTTTCTCAGGTATTAATTATATTTTTTCCAGACTCCTAAGTATTCTGTACTTCTGTACTATGAGAGTTACCAAATTCTCTGGATTAGTGATTCTCAACCAAGGGAGATTTTGCCCCCTAGATGACCTCTGGCAATGTCCAATGATATTTTTGGTTGTCATAACTACAGAATGAATACCCCTGGCATCTACTAGGTAAGAGGCTGGGCATGCTGCAAAAAATCCTGGACAGTGTCTCACAACTAAGAATTACGTGGTCCCAAATGTGAATAATACCAAGGGTAGAAATCCTGTTCTAGATCATCATTATTGCAGGAAAGTTTGTATTTCACAAAACATTTGCATTTCACGATAACCTACTATAGTATCCAGCTATCACTCAAGATGAAAACATCGTCTAAAACTTTTCTCTAGAATTCCTTAAATAAGGCATTTTTCAAAATGAACTATTAGAAAAAAGGATCTTAACATATATATCTTCATCTTTTACAGCCTTACAATGCTGACAGATAAGGATTGCTATTAGTTTAGCAAATCAAAATTAATTACAGAACATATCAATTGATGTAGGGTTAAAATTAAGAATTTTAGGGCCCTTCCTGGTGGCAAAGTGGGTTAAAGCACAGCACTAAGAAGCTAAAGCCACTTCAGCATGAGTTCAATCCTTGCCAACCCGCCCCAGAGGTGATCCCACATGGTGTGGCAGACCTTTCCTGACCCCCCGCTGCTCCCCTCAGCAGTGTACTTCATTGATCTGCTTGTTCTGCTTCCCACTCTGTCTCTGGTGAATGCTCTCACCACCCCTGCACCTCTGACCTGTACACCAGTTCTGTATGCATTAATAAATGAATCTTTCAAAAAAAATTAAGAATTTTAGAGATCATCATTTAATAAAGAGAAGTTTTAATACTAAATTCATATATTTGACTGATTACAACTTTATACTAGTGGAGTTGTGTTAATAGGATGTACCTCGGGCTTGTGGGTTTTAGTGAATACTCTTGTCTCTAGATATAAGGATGTGAAATTAGTTACAAGTTTCATCAGCATGTCATAGAAAAGGGCACAGGTACTGTAGATACACTCACACTAACACTCACTAGTAATGTATTGCCCAAATTTTTTTGCTAGGCGATAAGAAGACAGGCAAAGTAGAAGTTAATAAAAAAATAATTGTGTGTGTGACCTTTTGGTAATTATGCAATCTAAGGTCACCATCCTGAGAAAACATCCTACTAAAAGTGTTGCTTCAGTTCTCTTTTACCATCTAGAACTGCTTAATATGTTCCACTTCAATATTAATGATAGACCATTTGTAGTTTTACTGCGCTGGGTTACAAGATGAATGAGACCAGACAATACTTGGGCTTCAGCTATGGGAAAGTCTACTGATCTTATTTTTATTATTTGATACTTCAGTCATATGCCAAAGGTGAACACCTATTTTCTTACCAAATAGTTTAAGAAATAAAGATATGAGAGGAGCCCCTGTGAAACTTTCTGGATCCAATTCCCTTCTCTCCCCAGTAGTAACCAACTTCTGAATTTGGTGTTTTATCATTCCCACTCTTCTTTTCATTTTCTCATTTCATATGCAAATCAAAAAAATATACGGCAGCATTTCAACTTACATAAATGGTATCAAACATATGTTCTACAGCTTTGGTTCTACTACTTTTGTTGCTAAGTGTAAAAAATTTCCTGCAAGTAATAGCTATAGGAATCATGGGAAGGAATAAGTGTAAAATGAGTATATTCAATTTTATCTCCAAAGAAAAACTCATCTGTGTTGGGTTGAATTTTCTCCAAGTACACCTATCTACACTACCTGTGCCCTTTTCTATGACATGCTGATGAAACTTGTAACTAATTTCACATCCTTATATCCAGAGACAAGAGTATTCACTAAAACCCACAAGCCGAGGTACATCCTATTAACTCAACTCCACTAGTCTAAAGAGTTTTCCTCAGGCTTCTATGAAAGGAAGGTCATTATGTCAGGGTAGTGAATGTAGTGCAACTGTTTATACACAGACGTCACTGTACCCCCTAATATGTTTTCCAAGGAATAATATTAGCAGTAACAGGAATCAGATTTGATAAATATGTTTCCAAGTATAAAACATAATAAGCTTCTAAAGCAAACCACCCAAAATGTAAAAGCCTTACAGGCAAGTGAAAGAAAATGTCTGGATATTTCTATTCCTTCCATTTCAGAAGGTGAGTAGAGGAGTAAGAGAGAGAGGAAAAAAACACTAGCTGTGTTGAAAGGTTCTTCTAAGGATTCAAAGAGGCTGATTCGAAAATGATACATTAGAGTCAGATTCAGACAAAGATGCCCAAGGGAGACAGATGCCATGATTTTTGTTCTCCTCCCAGATACAGTTAAGTCTGCTGACATTTTAAACCAGGCAATTCAGCAGCTGTTACTGAGGAGACACCTAGTTCCTAGAGATTCATGGAAGATGGACACATGGAGGGAGAATACCTCAGAGTACACTACTGATCAGGCCCAAGGAATGTCCTTTTCAGAGAGAAAAAAGTGAACACCCTAAAAATATCACCACAGAGAAAAGAAAAATGGTTCTGTGTGATACTTAGGACAATCTACACATCAAGTCCAAAAGTCTTTAATTTTAGGACAAAAAAAAAATTAAGTTATCCCAAACTTAAACAAGGGCTTAGACTGATTATTACATTGCCAATTCTCATGCTGTCCTTCAGGTAGAGTACCTGAGTGGGGTAGAGGTAGAGAGGAAGTAAGATAAGATTCTAGGAACTAGATAGTGTTTCTTTCTTTTTAAAAAGACTTACATATTTATTTTTGCATAGAAGAACTGGGATGTAGGCCAGAGGTGTGGGGTAGGGGTAAGAGGAGTCACCCAGACAGAATGGGGAACAGAACAGGTGGATTTACTGAAATACACTGCTAAGGTAAGGTCGGCTAACCCATATGTGGGTCAGCTCCCAGGTTGCGGATCAAACTCAGGCAGTAATGTTAGCAGCATTGAGAATTAACCCGTAGGCCACCAGGAAGGCCCTTGATAGTGTTTCTAAAATGTTTTAAGAGTGAATCAAAATACAGTGTTCTAATGTGTTTATTGCCTGTTTGTTAACATGGTGATCAATAATCTTACACAAAATTAGTCAAAATACTTTATAGTCACAAGAGTAAGAGTAAGGAGAATTAAAACATCTCAAGCAGTATGTTTTTATCATGAGCAAGACAGCACAAGAGAAGGTGGTATCACAACAGTTATAATGGAGATCTTGGTTTTTTGCTTTAAGGTAGTGTACATAATTATAAATGGACTTAGTTCAAACACTGTGGGTCATGATGCATCAACTTTCAAACATGCACCACAAACAAACTCAGCAACTTATTGAGAAAGAGAGAGCACCCAAAGATTCAAGTGAGTTCACTGACCAACTCAGAAAGTGCACTTATGAATCACCAAGTCATGCCACCTTCCAAGTTCTTCTAGGTCATGACTGGATTTACAATCATTATAGCTTTTCCTTACCTAACCACATCACTGATAGTGATTTCAGGAATAAACTTTTGAAGGTCCTTCACTGTTTCACTGAGAAAGCAGGCTTTATACATTTCTTTAACTCCATAGGAGAAATTCTGTTGTACCAGTTTAGTACAGCCACTGAAAGTAAAGGAAAAAAAAAATCTTTATGAGATAAAGGAAGCCTTTAGTATGATAAAACACCTTTACAACCATTAAATTGCTTTTGTTTGGGTGGCTGGTGGCATCCCAGCAATCTAGGCAAAGTCAGAAAAACTATGTATTAAAGTCAACTCTTGGTCTTGGTCAAAATAACAATAAAATCTCATCAAAAGAATACCCTCCAAATTCAGATTTCTAGGGAACACTCTTTCAAAGTGCAATCTATGAAATATGCTAACAGCAAGGCTTTCTAGTGCATATATTACATGCTTCACAAAGGTATTAGTAGAGCTTTGAATCAGATAGTAAACAAACAAAATATCTCCTCTACTTTTATTAAGTCAGTCAAAAGTAACAGACTCTCAAATAAGTCACTGAAAAACCTGTGTATGTGTTGTGTGTGTCTATGCATACACATTTAAGTACATGTCCTAGAAGGCCCACCCTAAACCTGTTCAGAGTCTGGTGGGTAAAGCTCAAATACAGCTTAAAAAACTTTAGTGGTTTTGATGTGAAACCCTCTGGAAAGCAACAGTTCCAAAGGACCAATAAAATCCCTCATTGACTTACTATATAGTAAAGAATCTATATTCCAGTACAGTATCATTTAGTTTTCCACAAACAATTTTTTGGTATCAGTGATTTCTCCAGTGGTTTCTAAGTGATGGTGACTGTCTTGAAATGGGCTCATGAAGCTATCATCTACTGATTTTGAGAGAAACTTCTGCTTTTTTCCTAAACTCAGCTTCCTTGTATCATCAAATGTATGGCTGGTTTTTAGTCAAGTTCTTTTTAACAAAAACATCTTCCTAGGTTATTAGAATTTTCTTGAAGTAGTTAAAATATTATGTTTATTCTACAAAGCTTTTAATAAAAATATCAATGTACCAGTCACAAATATAGATTTACCCAATAAGTAGAAAACCAATAAAGTAGAATATCAATAAAGATTCAATTTCAGTAAAAATATAAGCAAAAATGTTTTTTGTATTTAAGCACATAAAGTTGTTACCTCTTTAGAAGTATATCCATAACATCTCTGGCACTGAAGTCAAAGGGTCTGTAGCCCTCCCGTTTAAAGGCAAGAACTGCATTAGGCCCAAGCCAAATACTGCCATCCATCCTGGGTGTGAAGTGAACTCCTAAGAAAGGAAACCGGCTATCTGGGACCTATGGATTTTATATAGCAGAGAACTATTAGCCCCATTATATAACATTTTATTATAGATGCAAACATTTAACTGGTAATACGAATAATTTCTCCTCATGGATTAAATTTGCATTACTTTTTTTTTTCTTTAAAGATTTATTTATTTGTGCATACAGAACTGCGGTACAGGCCAGAGGTATAGGGGCACTAAGAGGATTCACCAGAGACAGTGGGGAGCAGAACAGACAGATCGACGAAGAACAGACAGATCGACGAAGAACAGACAGATTGATGAAGAACAGACAGATCGACAAAGAACACTGCTGAGGGGAGCAGCGGGCAGGTCAGGAGAGGTCTGCCAAGCCATGTGGATCTCCTCTGGGGCGGGAATCGAAATTATGCTGAGGTGGCTTTAGCTTCTTAGTGCTATGCTTTAACCCACTGCACCACCAGGGAGGGCCCTGCATTATTTTGATCTGTACTCAGTTCAGATTTTTTTTTTAAAGCAACACATTTTTAAAAATTTATTTATGCATACAAAAACTGGGGTGTAGGCCAGAGGCATGGAGAGTAAAAGGATTCACCAGAAAAGAATGGGGAGCAGGTGGATCTACTGATAAACACTGCTAAGGGGAGCAGTGGCCAAGACAGGAGAGGTCTGCTGTGTCATGTGGGTCAGCTCCCTGGCCAGGGATTGAACTCGTGTCTCAGTGGCTAGTGATAGCTTGATAGCACTGAGACTTTAACTATTGCACCAGTTTAATGTGTAACTGTTTAATGTGTAACTATCCTATGCATCGGTCTAGAAATGCCATCAGGAAAACACTGCTACTATTGGAATACAGTCTCACCTCTCCCTCTTTCTGGAAAAAGAACTATTCAAGTTGATGTTATCAGTATCTTATCCCCACTTTCCTCTCACCTCCAACTAGGGGTGTATATAGTTCACATGTAAAATCAGAGTCACCAGAAAAAAATATACTTTATTAGCATACATTTTTATAAAGTGGGAATATATCAGGTTGAAGGTGAGGATATTAATGTTTTGACAAAGTCAAAAACATTAAATATCTGGGTATTAGCAGTTTTATCTGGCTTAACCTAGTCGGTTCCAGACAGAAGAATATACTCTTCATTTAAATGGCTGTTTTCTATACCATGAAACTACAGAGTGGCCACATCCTGTTTTTTTCCACATAGAGTGAACTGAGAAATAGAGCTGATATCTGGGCATGCTTCAGGGAAAGTTCTTGTTGAGTGTTCCCTTTACCAAAAAAGAGGAAGAATCTGGTTCTTTCTTAATTTGACCTTCCCAGGATACACTCATGCTTTCTGGAGATATGTATTTGTGGGCTCTTAACTATAATTTAAATGACTTAATATCAGAATAAAGATTCAGGGATTTCACCACACACACACACACACACACACACACAAAACAAAAAACAAAAAACCAGGAAAAAGATTTATATAAAAGCACACTAAAAAACTGTTACTTCTGACCCATGAAAATATTTGCCTTCATTCCCCATCCACAACTATCTAGAGAAGGATAAAATGGCAAAGGTGTTGTAACCTACCGGATAAATGTTTCCTTTTACAAGGTAGCATTTTTCTGGTTTCAAGAGCAGATAATCTCCCCGGAATGGAACAATACGAGGATCAGGACTGCAGCCACTCAACTCTGAAATACGGTCTGAGTAAAGTCCCGCACATGTCACAACATACTGACATCGAACTTCAGTTCCCTAGAGCAACAGTAACCAATGACGTATATGAAATAGAGAAGAGCAGAATAGGTCAAGTCAGATGATAGAGAAGACAAGAGTTCAAAAGTGAACTTCTCATTCTTTTAAAAGAGAAAATTAAATGCAATTATCAGCAAAATGCATTCTTTAGTATGTAGGTGGCAGCTAGAAACTTAGGGTAGTGGAATGCAAGAATATGACACCTTAAATTTTGCACTTTAGAGACAATGGTTGACCTAGCTAGAATACTTAAACTATTCTCTCTTTCTTTCTCTCTCTCTCTCTCTCTCACACATTTTTTTTTTATTGAGACCTATCATGGAACTACTTAATTACTTGTTGTGTAAAGAAGCAAACCTCATTTAGATGGTTCCTACCAACTTTGCTTCCTCTGTATTTCAGACAGTTTCTCATAACCTGTTACTCTCAGGCTGCTTCATACTCAGTAATTTTACTCAATTCCAACTCTAACCTATCCACCAACCAATTCCTCCTTTCTGGTCAACATCTAAAATTGTGCAAACTGAGGCTAATTTAGAAACCCCATTCATTCAAACCATACTCACTAAGAACATTATTGTCAACAACACTAAAATCTTAGGCTGTTATGTTTCCCTATACATTATTTTATGATTAAAGTCTTGTTTAGCTTTACGTTGTCTAGCAGGGCTCTCCAATTTGCCATGTTATTTCCTATATGGTTCCATCTAACCCCTATTCACCAATGCGCTCTTATATCACAAATCAGTCGCAATCCTAGCTCTAGGTAATTTCTTTTTCCTAAATTTCCCTCCTACCTGACCTGTTTCTGAAGCTTCGGGGTTCTTATCTATCTCAACATTCTGTTTCCAGCAGCTCTCTGATTCAGCCTTATTCTATCTCTGTATGCATCTTATTTTGTCCTAGTTACACAGTGAAGCCTTTTTTCCAGTTAGACAAGTCAGTCACATTTCTAGCAAAAATCGGAAATTAATTTGTTCATAGTAACTTCAAATTAGCTGGACTATCCCATAATAAGATCCTAGAAATCAAAGGTTAATGTCAACAACAAGATCTTGCTTCTAAATAAGTTAAAATCTTTCTTGCCATCTAGAGTTATATACAAGAAATAATTATGATATAAATCTACTAGTTCTTACTTGAAAGATCAGTAATGCTTTTATTCTTGAAACATAAAATCTAAGTATTAAGATAAATGTAAAAATAACATAACTTATAGAATAGTGCCAGTGCACTTTTTTAAAATCCAAGGAATTGAAAAAAAAAATTCCAAGGAATTGTCCCAAAGAAAGAAATAATTAAAAACTAACACAGGTCTCTGAAATCACTGCATGCTATGAATGAAACAATAATTAAACTCAGTAAACATTAATTTCATGTCCAAAATGGAAACTCAGATAAACACTGAGTGATATGTTTACATTTCTTTCAAAAAATAAACTATACATCTATGCTGCTATTTCACAAAACACATTTACCCTGTATGTAATTATAAATCCTTTAGTTTGCAATTCTCCCAAATTTATTTTTTAATTCCTTTTCTTTTAATCTAATAAAATTGATAAGCTAAGCCAAAACTTTTAATTATATTATTTAAGAATTTGATTTTAAATTAGATTGTTTTAGTTACATTAAAGAAAAATGCCAAGTGGAAAGCAACAAATATAGCAACTGTGCATGACCAATATATCCCACTGGTATCCCATAGACCTCAGTATATCTTCATCACATGACACCATACTCCAGTAAAAATGTCCCTTAATGAAAGGACACCTTGGTTGCTCTGTCAATTAATCACGTGGCCCAGTAGATCTAATGATAACCAAAATGTCTGTGACAGAGAGTGATGTTTTATGGAGATTTTGGTAGGTAAGTTTGGTGGATCACCGCACAGAATTTTAGGATTCTGGAGGGAAGTTATACTTTTGAGAAAGTGTTTCTGTCTTTGACTTGACCACCAGTCACCAAGTTACCATGTGAACTACCCATTATTAACTGAGGATTGTCTGACTCACCAAGCCACAAAATTGGTTGTGCAGAGTAATACTTGGTCATTAAGAGGAAGTAAAATAAACAAAATCAGGGTTATACAGGTCCTGCGGTCACACATAAATTGAAAAAGGCAAGTAGCTCAAATTCCCATTAGTCCTACTCTTGCTAAATTAACCCCCTCCCAACACACACACCTCAACCTGCTCATCTGGACCAATGAAAAGCTCTCAGTGATCTATTAATCAAAAAAGGGGGAAAAAACTAAGCAGGGCTCTCCCTGGTGGCACAATGGGTTAAAGCACCACATTATGAAGCTCTCGGAAGCGACTTCCATCTGAGGCCAGAGAGCTGACCCACAGTGTGGCAGACCCTTCCTGGCCCACCCGCTGTTCCCTTCAGCGGTGTACATTGTCAGTCTGCCTGTTCTGCTCCCTAGTCTGTCTCTGGTGAGTCTTCTCACCCACCATACTTCTGGCCTGTATGCCAGTTCTGTAGGCATATATAAATAAATCTTTAAAAAACAAAAAAAACTGTAACCCTGGTTTATAGAAGGTTCCTGCACAGGATTCCAGTACACTTGAAAGTGAAATTATACCTCCAGAACCCACAAGGGTGACCCCAAAGTAGTGTAATGAAGATAAATCTTGCCAGCGAGAAGAACTATGAATGGTACAACTAAATGTTTACCCAACCTAAAAGGAAAGAGGTCCAGAAGTGTGGAGCTACATACTTCATGTGCTTGATTAATGACTTGGCTTGATAGTCAGAAATGGAACTCTGGGGTAAAGGTATTTGATCGAACTTCTGCACACAGATTCAGAGAGTATAGACACTGGGTTCTAACTGTGTTCAATGACTAACCTCAGCAGAGAACGATTTTAATAATCCACAAACAAGATGCCCTGCTCTGTGGATGTTAGTTAGACTCTTTCTTTTAGTACTCCAACCTTACTCAGTGGCTTCATGAACTAGACAGTTATGGCAGCAAGAATGCAGGTGATGAACAAGTTCAGCCATATGGACTTACTCAGCACAGTTGATCTGCCTCATAGCCAATGCTGACTGCTCAAGTTGCTCATAACAGAGACCTACCGAGCCACTGATGTGGTTTCTGACCACTTTAATCACAGGAAAGACAGCATGGAGCCCTTGTTGAAATAGATAACTGCTCTAGATTTAGATTTTTCTTTCCTGCCCAAAACACAAAACAGAATGCCTAGTCATCACTGAAATAAATAGTCCATATATTACCTATTCCTTTACCCCCATTGTTACAAATTGTGCTTTCCTTCTCCCCAGTTCACATGTTGAAGCTTTAATTCCAAATATAACTACATTTGAAGATACAGGGATTACGAAGATAATTAAGGTTAAATGAGGTCAGATATTGGGGCCCTAATCTGATAGTGCTGATCATCCCATAAAAAGAGTAAGAGACACCAGCAATTGCTTTTTCTTTCTCTATACATGTACGTGCAAAGATGAGAACATGTCAGAAAGCAGACATCTACAAGCCAGAAACCAACCCTGCATGTACCCTGGTCTCTGACTTCTAGCCTCCAGAACTTTAAATAATTTTCTGCTGTTTTTTACCCCATCAATGATATTCTATTAAGGTGGTCTGAGAAAGCTAATACACTCATTGTACTAGTTTTCCCTTATCTAACATAGAGCTTCTCAACTTCAATACTATTGACATTTGGGATCAGATAAAACTTTTGTTGGAGCCTGCCCACCTCACTGGAGGATGATTAATAGCATTCGTGGGGCACTCCCTCTAAATATCAGTTGAACTGTCTCCCTTCATTGGTTGTAACAACCAAAAATGTGTCCAGACACTGTCCAAAACTGTCTCTGGTTGAGAACTACTTAACGGTTAGTCTTATATCTTTGATCTTAAATTATAAGTTCTTAAAGGGAAAGTATAACTCAGAAAAGAAATTAATATCATGCAAAGATGGATAAAATGGACTTCCTATTTTTTTCTAGACTTAGCAAGTCTTCAGTTACATGGGGGCTAGTTGCATCTTGTGGGTAGAAACATAAATTTTACAATTGTCTTTATTGGATGATAATTGTTGTTAAAAGGAGTGTTTATAAAAGATGCCAAGTTTGAAAAAGTGTGGACTACAAGGGATTTTACTGTGTTTATTGGTTAAGCAGAGAATTATGCCTGACAACATCTCCTTCCCTGTATAGTTCCAACTTAAGTTTACCAAAACAGGAACTACATACAAGTTGGCAGGAAGTAAAGCAGCAGACACTATTCTTTAAAGGTCATTCTAGTCCAATGTGGTGACAAACGCCCACTGCCAAGTGAATAACAGTTCCATATCCAGGTCTGCTTTCCAACTACTGATCTTACTGATCAAAAGCTGCAGCAGCTTACTACCTGAGTAGAGACAGAAGCAAGCACTCCCCTTATGAATGTTTTGTTTACAGTCCCACTTCAGCAGCTGAACAGGTGTGGTTTCTCAGAATGTTTGGCGATGTTAACAACTCCCCTTCTGAACCTTTGCTTCTCCAGTTGTGTAAGACCTACTTCCTATTATAAATCCTACAAACTCATTAATACTCTCCTCCCATGACTGAACTCAGTTGATTCAATGCTTCTGTGTCATTTCACAGTTCTTATTTTAGACTATGTGAAGATGAAGGAAAGCACCCCTTTTCTGCATAACCTGCCCCTTCCCTAAGTCTTCTAACTGGCAGAGAGTTAACAGGTCAATGCAGATAAGTAGGCAGAACATTAAAAGGTCTATCAGTTGTTTTGTCTTAAAATGAATTTCTCTAAGTGGTTATAACCCTACTCTTCACTGGTGCAATCACTTTATGAAGACATTTCTTGGAATGAAAGCTATTGTGATACACTCGAACAATTTCTCTCAGAATAACTTTTATATTAGATCAATTTCATTCAAGGCCATAAAACGTAGCACTATGGTTAACTCAACTTTTTAAGAAAGGAGAGGGGATGTAATTAGACAACTTTTGCTTACAAATCTTTACCTTTGAATTCCTTATAACAATCGGGTATTTCATGCCTGGAAAAAAAAAGAATTAGTGAAAGATTTATTTATAGTAAAATTATTTTAAATGTTATACTAGTTAAAAAAATATTTTCTTCTGTCATAATCATAATTGAAACCCAGTTTTCACTTTGAAACTTTTTGCCAAAATTAAACTAACTCATACTCGACAATAATTTTTAGCTTATTTTCTTATAATTCATTTAATCTATTCTTGTAAACCATTCTCCACCATAGCTCCTACAAAGGAAGTCTCAATTTTTCTCTGAACTACAACCCTGAAAACCATGATATAAAACATATCCTCATAAATCAGTATGTTATCTTTCCGTAGGACTTCTTTCCGTAGGACTTCTTGTTGGTTACCTGAGTCCATGTGGATTGCTGGGCGTGTAGGAAGCAAAGTTACCACAACACAGAAACTTCCAATAATAAACCAGCAGTTTATAATTAGTTCCCAAGCAGACTCATGGGGTCTCAAAGTCATATCAAGCTTATGTACAGCAAGTAAAGAATACAGCTACCAATATCATAAAGTTGATTTATATTTTGCTACCTACCTAGTTATTGTAACTATTTAATGTTTTTGCTCATCATTTTAGAATTTAGAAGGACACTGACAGAATGACACAGATGGTCTAGATCTTAAAAACTTACAGGGAAGAATGACCTAAGCACGACTCTTTCTCCTTCAAATGCCAAGTTTGAAAAAGTGTGGACTACAACAGCAAATAGCCTATAAGTAATTCATTTGGTTTTCTAAAAAGTTGCCAAAGCAAAAAAAAAAAGTAAATTCTAAGTGTCATCTGTAATGTATGTGTGTATGGGATAGGTTGGGGGTTGGAGAACGAGGGGTTGATGTTTGGAATGGTAAGTTATACCAAGTCTGACTCAGTACAAAAGAGTGGTGCTTGCATTTTTTAATGCAAGCATCGCCAGGGGATTCTGACTCCAACCTGGAAATAAGGAAATATTTGGGGTTAATTTTTCCATACACAGCATTGGCAGTTTAGGTCTTTAGGACCGACCAGAAGTATCCCAGCAGGAACTAGTTCTGTAAGTTTCAAAATTATCCAGAAGTCTTAGTTTTTCCCAGGTACAATCAATCTCTTATTCCTTCTGCACCTGCTTCCATTTCTATGCCCTATTCTAAACTCACTCAGGATGGCTTCTACCACCTCTATCCCACACAAAACAGTTCCAAGTTTCTTTAGAAAGTAGCACAAGTACTCAAAAGAAAAAGTAGGATAGCTTACCATCTTCACTTCTTGAAGGACTTTCTTTAGCCATTTCAATGCCTTCTACTTCAAAATTAGTCAAAACAGAGCCACCTGCTTCTTGGAAATCCTGGGCAAATGACAAAGCCACCTGCTGATAGTCCACAATGCCAGTATATGGGCAGTCAATAGCCATTAGACCCTGGAACAGGATTATGGAAAAGTCAAAACAATTCAATTAAGTATTGTTAATACTTATATAGATTGAATATATATTTCAATATTGAGCATATGTTCACATATTTTTACTGATTCCTTTGAGGGGGTAACACACAATTTCCTTTCTTGGCAAAAGTCTGATAGTCCTCCAGGAAAATAAAACTTTGGCCCATTAAGTACCTGAAGTTGATCCAAGTACATATATAACATGCATATGAGGTAAAGGAAAACATATAATCAGGAAACAATTCTCTTCCTTAAAAGAACTGGATCTGCCAGTGTTTTTCAGTTGTTGCAGTGAGCTTTTCAGTTTTATTCATCCCTCACCATATTCTACTTGGATTTAGATGTAATTATAAGTCAAATTCTTTATCACCAATTATGTTTTAAATAAATGCCACTAAGATTTTCCCAGCAGTATATCATATGTCATGTACAGAGCACTGATATGATTTGCTGCAGATTCTATCTTTAACACTACAAATACTGAATGAAGATTTTTTTTTTTTAAGATTTATTTATTTGTGCACACAGAGCTGGGGTACAGGCCAGAGGCTCAGGGGTGGTGAGAGGCTTCACCAGAGACAGAGTGGGGAGCAGAACAGGCAGATCTACGAAGTACACTGCTGAGGGGAGCAGCGGGCGGGTCAGGAGAGGTCTGCCACGCCATGTGGTCACCTCCGGGGCAGGCAGGAATTGAACTCATGCGGAAGAGGTTTAGCTTCTCAGTGCTGTGCTTTAACCCGCTGTGCCACCAGGGAGGGCCTGAATGAAGATTTTTATGTTGTTAACTCAAACTCTCCAGATTATATGAAAGATTAACACATTGAGTTTTCTACTGTTATGTTGCTGTACTGTTTTATTTTTGTCACTCCACACATGTATAAATTCTGTAGATGAATAACCCATATTTATTTAATTTTTTGGAATAAATGTTGACTGTCATTGGCATTCCTAATTCTGAAGAAAAGGATAGGAGTATAATTTCACACACTCAGTATTTATTACATTTTGATGAAGCCTCAGAAATAGCACCATTTTCTGTTGCCTTATTGTACATATGAGGACATCAATTCTCCCAATCAATTTTCCCTGAGAGTAACTTATTATAGTTTCCAGGATAACAATGCCCAGAACTAGAAAGCAACAGCTAAATGTTTGTTTGGCCAACACTGCTGTCATTACAATTTTAAAGGAATATTGATAATATTATTATAAATCTTTCATTCTTATGTTCACTGCCCTACCTCAACCCCAATACATTTACCTGCTTGATCTTAAAGAGCTTTTTACGTTGCCACTCATCCCTGACTAATGTTTCCAAATGGTCAGATCACACTAAAGGTATAGGTTCAGAAAATATTCAATAATCTCCCCACAAACTGAAAGTAATATTTAGCAAATGTCACTATCTTCTTGACTGCCTTGCTTCAAGAATATAAGTGGGCCCTCCCTGGTGGCGCAGCAGGTTAAAGCACAGCACTAAGAAGCTAAAGCCACTTCCGCATGAGCTCGATCCCCGCCAGCCGAGACCACAAAGCGCCGCAGACCTCTCCTGACCAGCGCGCTGCTCCCCTCAGCAGTGTACTGTGGATCTGTCTGTTCTGCTCCCCACTCTGCCTCTGGTGAATCCTCTCACTGCCCCTGCACCTCTGGCCTGTACCCCAGTTCTGGTATGCATAAAGAAATCTTAAAAAAAAAAAAAGAATATGAGCATGTTTGCCATGTATAGGAAATTATTCCTTCTGTTTTGATACAGTAGAGACATGGAAAATTTTATATTAGACTTCACATTGCCTGACAATCCCTAACTTTATATGTCAATAGCTATAATTCAACTTCAACCTATAAATAAAACTTATGTGCAATAAATTGGGAAGCTAAATTTCGATAAAACCTAGAGTTTAGTCACAAAAATGTCCTTTCATAGCATAAAACTGTGTAGCAAGTCATAGGGGGAAAGATATGTTATTAAAGAATAAAAGCATGACATAAATGTTTCATATAAATAAATGGTTTGATATCAATGGTTATTTGAAATATGAAATGCTTTTATTATTCATCTCATTAACCAGAGCAATGTCTGACACACTGATGGCACTCAAATATTAACTTACTGAATAAAATAGCCTTTGAGATCTTTTCTCCCCCTTAGACATTTTTTTTCTTTGCCCCTTGATTTTTTCCCCTTTTGTAGTCTTAGATTTGCCCTTTCCCATTATATGCTGGTATGGCCCGACATATACATGTCAGTAAGAGGGAAGGTAGAGTGCCAATCACTACAATGCTCAACCCAAATTGGGGTTAGCTGACAGGCTGGCAGTATCTATTACCCAGAAGGCTAGGCATGCACTGTCCAGGTTAAGCAGATGAAAGCTTGAGATTTGAGGTCATAGCAGCTGGGGTGGCTGGAAAGGAACCAGGCAATCAGGAAAAGGGTAAGTAGGGAATTGGAAATCACTCAGGAGAATAGGTGAACTGGATGACAAATGAACAGATAAACATCTGGTTGACCAATGGTTGAGGAAAAGGTAGATCAGCCCAGGTAAAGAAAGAAGAAGCAGGATATGCCAGAAAGAGAGCTGTCCAGAGCTATCTTCCAAGTCAAAGTTTAGAGGCAGTTTAAGATTTCCCAAATGCTCCCCCTGAGGGTAGCATTTTAGGCTTCTTCGTAAAGTGACCTGGTCCAAGAAGCCCATTAAAGCTGCCCTAAAAAACTCTTCTAAAAACTTTCTAGAGGGCTTGGCAGAAAGAGAAGTGACTGTACTATGGAAACTTTGCCCATCATTCCTACTAGTGGTGGTCAGATCAGGGGAGAAGGGAAACATTTCATCAAGACACCTTTTATGAAAATCAGACTACATGGTTCCATGATATTTTGCCACTCTTAAATACATCTAGGCATTGATTATTACAAGCTGACATTATATAAAGTAGGTCATTTCTGTGGAGGTGTCTGGGAAATGCTGGATACACCTCTTCTTACACTACTTACTCAAGTGTTGTTCTCTCTGAGGAGTCTTTCCTAAACTCAGTCTAAGCTACAAGTGCTCCCTTATATTGGTACAACACAGAGTATTAGTTCTACTTGAATACTTATCACTGTACTAAAATTAAATCTTTGATTACACTCTAACTTCCTTTGGGTTGATGAGCAGTCCTAACATAGGGGTTGCCTTATGGTAAGAAAAAAATGAAATGAACAGAAAAAATACCAGCTCTCCATCAGAATCAGGTGGGAGACTCTTTAGGAGCTGTGTGATCCAGGGAAAGTAACTTAACCAGTTTCTTCCTTTATAAGACACAAAAATATATGAAGATACATAATTTGACTATGTATGTCCACATACCTAATCTGCCTCACTATGCAACCTGAGAAACTCACATGATTAGGTGTAGAGAAAAGCATGCAGACTCATCCGTATACTCAGTAGGTATGAAAAGTTGGTCTGTTTGTTTTTCAAACATCATAATTAAAATTGTTTTCACACCATAACCAGCCTACAGTGTGGTCGGAGCACCAATAGCCTGTCCCTCTTTTTTTTTTTTTTTTTTTTTGCACCAAATTTCAAAACTAATCTAAGTTTTCATTAGTAAATAAAATTGTAATATGTGTTAACAATTAGCATCACTTTTTAATGTTATAACTTGTTTTGTTTTCAAATATCATAATACTAGCAATAGATCAGTAAGATTTTGAAATCTTAGTTTCCCAGCTGAATTCCATTAAAACTATAAAACAAGCACAGGCTTAGTGCATTTTCAGTGCATTTCAGTACTCAATAGTTTTTTTAAAGGCCATGTGAAGATAAGAGGTGGCAAATGGATTTACTGCTGTTTAGTGGACCGTAATTTTTTAGAACAACTTTCACAGCAAAATTAAGCAGAAACTACAGGGATTTCCTATGTATGTTCCATCCCCAAATACTTACAGCCTCCTAATCTCTTTATTTTAATACAAGTATTTTGTTCCTTGAAGTATGGCATCAATTTAAACAACTAGTTCTGCTATAAACTGAATTATCTGTGTGTCCCTAAAATTCATACGTTGAAAGACATTTAGAGATGAAGTCTTTGAAAAATGATATGGATATTCTTCATGAATGAGATTAGTGCCTTTAAAAATGAGACTACAGGCCCTCCCTGGTGGCACAGCGGGTTAAAGCACTGCACTGAGAAGCTAAAGCCACTTCCGCATGAGTTCAAATCCCGCCTGCCCCGGAGGAGACCACATGGCGAGGCAGACCTCTCCTGACCCGCCCGCTGCTCCCCTCAGCAGTGTACTTCGTCTGCCTTTTCTGCTCCCCACTCTGTCTCTGGTGAAGCCTCTCACCGCCCCTGAGCCTCTGGCCTGTACCCCAGTTCTGTATGTACAAATAAATAAATTTTAAAAAAAAATGAGACTACAAAGAGCTCCCTCACCCCTTTTGCCATGTGGTTGTCTATGAACCTGCAATGGATCTTCACAGGATATCAAATCTGCCACATCCTTGACCTCAGACATTCAGCCTTCAGAAATGCAAGTAGCAAATGTTTTCCATTTATAAATTACCTAGTTTAAGGTACTTTGTTACAGCAGTCTGAAGTAAGACAGCCTCTACATGGATTATTCATAATGCTGGGGGTTTTTTGTTTGTTTTTGCAAAAGGGATATGAGGCAGCTTACAAAAAAAATAAAACCTACATACAAAATAAAACATATTAGCATTAAACATTGAGCCAACCAACAACATGAATTGGAAAGGAAGGAATAAAATAGTTATTATTTGAAGACACCTGACTGTATGCAGAAAATCCAAGAGAACTTACAAACTTCTAGAATCAAGAGAATTTAACAACCAGGATAGATGTGAGGTCAAACACCAATCAGATATTTATGCATACTTGATGAAAATAAACTTAGTAAAACAGTACCCCATACAAGAGTATCAAAATACATCAAATGCCTAGAAACCAACCTATGAGACTTACAAGACCTCAACAGTGAAAAATATAATACATTTTTGCAATAAATTAAAGATCCAGATAAATGGAGAGATAGATGGTGCTCCTGAATTGGAAGGCTCAATTGTAAAGATGTAAAAAAAAAAAAATTTAAGATTTTATTTATTATGCTGAGAGCTGATGGGTAGGCCAGAGGTCTGGGGGTTGGGTGGTGGTGGTGGGGGATGGTGAGAAAAAGCTGTGAGGAGCAGGAGGGATGAGGAGAGTGCCAAGAGGCTAGTCACATTAGGTTGGTGATTCTGGATACTGGTCATACTTCATGAAATTCATCAAAACATCTATGATTTCTGTTGTGTAGATAAAAAACGAGAGTAGAAAGACAAAATGAAATGAAGAGGGTAATTAGTACATAAAAGTTAAACTGTCATTTAAGGCCGTGGATGTCCAATAGATGTGGGGCACAAAAACATCTCCAGACTTCCTTAAAGTCAAGGTAAACAGGACAACATGGTCAGTTGATGATTCACTGTGTCATTCTTAGGAAGAACAAAATTATTCTCAGAACTCTGTTCTTTTTCTCAGAACAGAATGATTCTCTGAAATTTCTCTGCATATTCTCAGAGCAAGATATTATATAGCAGTGAACAACCTATGCCCTGACCACATCCTTACAGTATAAGCCTCAGTGAGTGACACAGTGACCTTCTCCATAGGCTGATGTCATAAAATTGAAGTACAGCTCAGAGAGCAATTGGGAGTCAAGGAGTGAGACGGGGAAGCAAAACACTGACGTGCAGAAGTGCCACACTGCAGAGAGGTAAAAGGTTGAACCATCAATTCTATTCCCACAAGGCTATGTCTCATAAGGAGGACTTCTAACTAAACTTCTGATAAGCATTGCCTGGTAGTAAGTTCAAGATCACTACCTGAAAGCCAGTTGTTACAAAATGTCCACAGACAGTGAGAGAATGGGGGAGATAGTTCTGCATTACAGCAGCCACTGGAACTGAGGTTGAACTGATTGCCTCTGAAAGGCTACCAGAGAAAGTCAACATGCACAGCTAACTGCTACATGATCATTCACATCACTTTTAGGAAGAAAAGCATATTTTAAGCAATATATTCTACAATCGAACCTTTGCATTCAAACCACTTTTATCTGGTACATATGAAATACAGACTAGACATTGTTGCTACTTTCCCAAATAATTTTCAGTGGGTAAACTAATAAAGTCAGACCCTCTCTGCAGGCCTAATTCTGCCTTTCTAGTCTTACCTATTATTTCTCCCAACATACCATACTTCACCATTCACCACTGAGTGCTTTCCAAACAAGCCATATGGGCTCAAGATTTTCTCTTGTCTTCGTTTATTTGGACTTGGTATTTTCTCACTGGGAAAGAGGAAACCAAGTATTAAGTGTGTGTGGCAATACACCCTTATGCCTAATGCTTCACTGTCTGTGACAGGATTATCTGAATCTATATGATGCTTACTTTCTATAACCTCACCCTCAGCTTCTATGCAACAGGCCTGAGCCCTAAATAAAAATGCCCCTATAAATATATACATGCAGTCAGTAAATCACTTACCCTACAATATGGCTCCTTCTTTTTTATATCCTCTGACTGGATCAGCTTCAGGCCCTGGACACTATTCTGCAGGCCTCTCTCATACAGAGCCTGAAGCCTAGGAATTTCTTCTTGTTTAACAGCTACTATAAGCTTAATAGAAAAAAAAAGAATATGGAAAGAATTGAACCTATCATCAGCTATAAAAGATAAAAAAGCTACAAAAGATTATCAATATAAAATCATAAATTATTGCACAACTCAAATTGGGTTGATTAAAAAAAAATTTTCCCCCTTTCTTCATAAGCAATTTTTTTTCTCCCACCATAAAAAAAATTTATCTTAAGAAAACTGCACTAAGGTAAGTTTTTCCCAAAGGTCCTCAATTTCCATTTCTGCTGTCACAGACCCTATATGCCCCTTTGCCAGAAGCAATCCTTACCATTATCACCCACCCCCTCAACCCTAGTAAGGAGAGAAACACAAGTTACTTAGTCTTCATGTGTTTAAAAAAAAAAATCCAAACAGAAAACCTACCTAGACTAACGAGTATGTGAAAGTACATTAGAAAATCAGTATTTAGTATAAAACAATATCATTAACAGAAAAAGATAACCATTTTACTTCCCATAATAAAACATATTACAAAGTATTGAATGTATTCTCTTGTAGAGAAAATAAAATAGTGCAGGGCTCCAACACACTGCACCACCAGGGAGGGCCCTGAGGAAAAAAATAGTAAGAAAAATTTTACTCCAATCTATTTTTCTATTTATTTCTGGGCAAAGTATCTGCTTGAGATTGTTTCTTCTTTAGCACTAAACAGTTACCAGCAAAGGAGAGCACAGAAGCACGGTCACAGGTAGATCAGAATTCACAGATCACTACTTCATAGCAAGGTTACCAGAGCTTAATGAGGTGATGCTAATCATTATTAGGTTATTTAAATTCACAAATAACATTAAGGACAGAAGTGGAATCAAAAGACATGATCAGGAAAATGAAAAAAATCTACATAAAGGAAGAAATATTTATTAGTCATATACCCACTAAGGATCTAGTATCTAGACTTGATTAAGAATTATTATAATTCAATACCATTTTCTCACTTCATTTAAAAAATTACAGCATCTTTAAAAGATGCTTTAAAACAATGAACTTTATATTCTTTAAAATTACATAGAGAAGTGATAGGAAATGACTATTAATGGGTATGGTGTATCCTTCTGAAGTGATGAAATGTTCCAAAATTAGATAGTCATGATAGTTGCACAATTCTGTGAATTATAATTACAAATTATATATCAAGAAAACTGTTACTTTAAAAATTACAGTTAATCACACCATCTTGTAAAAGTTATTCTTTAGTATTAGACTTGCAAATTATATAATACAGTGAAAAGATGAGCTCTTTTTTAATTCAACATTAAGCATCATTAAAAAATGATAAAATAGGCTCTCCCTGGTGGTGCAACAGATTAAAGCACCACATTATGAAGCTCTCCGAAGCCATTGCAGCATAAGCTCAATCCCTGCCAGGGAGCTGACCCACATGGTGCGACAGACCTCTCCTGACCCGCCCTCTGTTCCCTTCAGCAGTGTACTTTGTCAATCTGCCTTTTCTGCTCCCCACTCTGTGTCTGATGAATCTTCTCACCCACCACACTTCTGGCCTGTACCCCCATTCTATAAGCATAAATAAATAAATCTTTTTTAAAATGATAAAATAAGTCCTATAAGACCTAATAAAATATCATACCTTGCCACATTGCTTGTAGGGAATTCCCTTTTGGTTACAATACTCATAGATGAGGGCTGCACCTTGCACACACAATTTAGCTTTCAGAGATCCAGGTTTATAATATATCCCACTATGTATGACACCACTATTATGTCCAGTCTGGTGAACAGCTACAGAAAAAGGCAAAAAAGATTTTAAAAAGTATTTGAGTCATCTAACACCTAAGGATAGGAGGAACAAATATAGTAGTTGATGCTATTAGAGATCACATTAGCTAAATTCTGCTTGAGTTTGTTCTTACAGTCAGAGCAGTGGTCATTTCCTTTGGCAGCCTCCCCTGGTATCTATATCACATCCCTCCAGCCCACTTCTAATTTCAGTTACAACTCGGTGTACAAGCTAAACTCTCGCTGCCAGCAAATGACCTCAAGATTCCTTCCATGTTTCTTCTCCCCTTCACCTCACTTCTGCTTCAGATAAATTTACCTCTCAGTAAATCAGTTGTACCCAAGTTCAAGCCTAGGTTCTGCTTTCTGGAAAAACCAAAGTAGGATACTAACATCAATATTCAGCATGAAAGATGTAGAACTGACGAAATGAGCAGGTGCTCCGGTTAAGTCCAAAGGACAACACTGATAACATACATACCTAAATCTTTCTCTTTTTCCAGAACACCAATGGAAAGTGTCGGATGTTGCAGAATGAGTGCTCTGGCAGAGGCAAGACCCACAATTCCGCCACCAATAATGACTATATCAAATGAGCTTGAAGAGAAAGTCACCTTTAAAATAATGCATGTTTACAACAGACCGGATCAAACTCACATGCATAATGCACACCATCAAAGGACAACTAAATTACCAATTTGCAATCAATAAAATCAAATATTTATTGAACTCACACTAGTTGGTTTCACACTCATGAAGAAAACTTTAATAAAAGTAACATGTACTGGGCCTCCCTGCTGGTGCAGGGGCTAAAGACACTGTCAAGCTATTGGCAGACAGAGGGACTGCAGCAGTTCAACAGCCAGCCAGGGCGGTAGCCCACCGCTCTACGGCTGCTTCCCCCAGCAGTGCATTTCAGTAGATTCACCTGTTCTGCTCCCAACTCTGTCTCTTGTAGACAACCCCTTGTAGACAACCCCCTGCGCCTTTGGCCTGCATCCTAGTTTTTGTATGCATAAATAAATAAGTCTTAAAAAAAAAAGTAACATGTACTGCTGGTCAGTAGTATAATGAGCACCCTCAGCAGCCAGAGTGGCTAGCTATCCAAGCTGACTAAATCAGTAATTACTGTGTTAAGAATCCCACTCATCATTAACACATCTTTTAAGATTCAAGTACAGTATTCCTGAGAATAAGCAAACATGTTAAGTCCTGAATGCCTTAGTGTGTAATAATTCATAATTTGTTGTTGTTGAGAAGGAAACAGTCAATGAGTACACTAAACTCAGCAGACAAGATAAATTCTGATATACAATCATTTCAAAAATTATTAATTAGGCATGTATAATAGTCTTAATTCTGCAGTGAGGTACTTAAAAGATTACCTCTAACACTGACTTCATAGTCAACAAATTTGCTTTATAGGAACATAGCAAATCTTGTTGCTTCTACACCCCACCTATTTCACCCCCTCCTGTATAATATTTTGATGCAAATCCTAAATATCATCTGTAAAGATTTTAATGTTACTGCTTAAAGTTTATACACAATACTATTATTAAACTAAAAGTATTAACAATATATTTTATATCACCAAATATCTGGTATAAACTTTTGAGAAGAAAACACTGGGAAAAAATCTTCAGCATCTAGGACTGGGTAAAGAGTTAATATTAAAGGTCTGACCCATATAAAAAAAAACTGATAAACTGGACTTCAAAGTTTAAAACTTTGCTCTGTTAAAGACCCCATTAAACAGATAAGAAGAGAACCAACTAATTGAAAAAAAATACTTGCAAACCATATATCCAACAAAAAGATCCTAACTAGACTATATAAAGAATTTCAAAACAAATAAGCAATTTAGAAAATGAACAAAAATATGAACAATCATTATATCAAAGAAAACAGACATATAGATAGCAAGTAAGTACGTGAAAAAAATGCTCCGCCACTTGTCATCAGAGAGTTGTAAATTAAAACTACAAAGAGATCACTACACCCCTTTAAGAATGATTAAAATTAAAAAGTAATTAACATGAAATGCTAGTGAGGATGAGGAGAAAGTGGATCACTTATACATTGGTGGTGGAAATGTAATGTCTGGAGAAAGCATGGCAGTTTTTAAAAACACTAAGCACATCCTTACCACACATCTTAGCAACTGCACTCTTGGGCATTTATTACAGAGAATTGAATGTTCATACAAAAATCTGTTCATATGCTCATAGCAGTTTTAGTCGTAACAGCCCTAAACTGGGACCAGTCTTCTTTAAAAAAAAAAAAAAAAACCTTTAAACACACCTCCCCAACACTCTTTCAATAAAAAACAATGAGTAGCTAAATTAAAATAAGAGCCCCGTGATGTAGTCTCTCAGATGTCATTCCACCATCTCGGTTGAGCCAAGCATCAGTCACACTAATTGCACACCTTCAAAATAGCCAAAAACTTTTCAGTTTTGAAATTTTTGCAAAAACCATTCCCCCCTACAGAAAAGAGAGGGGTTTCGAATAGGCCCTCTAGCTGTAAATCCCAGGCCCCTGAATTCTGCAGGATTTGACTACAGGAGCAACTTTATGCTGTGTGTGCCAGAAACTGATTGATTTAAGACCGGTTTCAGATCTTCCGCGATACAACAGGAATGCCACTTAATAAACAGCACATTTGATAGCTTACCGTGTGCTAGGACCTTTAAAACGACCACCTAGGATCCTATTAACAAACTGAGCCTTTAAGGAGCATAGGAGACGTGAAGGGGTTGAACCAAATCTAGAAATGCACTTGACCTCTGCTCAACACAGCCTTTCTCATTAACTCCCCTCACAAATGCAGCCTCCAGCAGGTAGCTCCAAGGATTGATGTTGGGGTTTGGGCTTCACAGGATAGCAACCTTCACTCATGCCCAAGACAGGTGAGGAGAGCAAGGACATAGGTTCAGCACGAGGCACCCAGAAGAAAAGCAGCAGCGCAAGCGGGCCAGCGGCTACTCACCTGGTGCTGGCTCTTCGGCTACCTTGGCACAGAGACCTGGGCCTCCCCGCCGCGGGCCTACTCGCCGCAAAGCCCCCGGGGAAGCCCCCGAGGGCCCGTCCGCAGGCACTGCCCAGGTAACGCACCACAGACAGCATCTCTGCGCCCCCTCCCGGTATCGCAACCCAAGAAGCAGCCCCCGGAGTCTGGATCCGGGTGAGCTCTAGCCCCGCCTCCCACACGGCGACCAATGAGGCGCGCGCCACCGCCCCACGTGGGAACTCCTGTGGCCAATGGACGCTCGCAACGGAGGCTACCGCCAGCCGGCGCCGCCGCTGACGCGGGAGACACGCGTGGGGTCCGGTCTCGGACGCTGTGAGTAGAGGTGCCAGGCCCCGAGCGGGGCGGGACTTGTGGGGCGGTTATGCTCTGCCCCTTACTTTCTACCTAACTGGCCTGACTGAAAACCCGGCCCTCCGAGACGCGCGTCTCCGACCTTCACGCCGATTTAGGGCGTGATCACGGTAAACGTTAGGACTGTTGGGTCCAACGGCTGCCCCGCCCCTCGGTCGGCCCCGCCCCCGCCCCAGCCGGCTCGCCCGGCCCCTCCCTCGTCGGCTTGGGTCGGGGGTGGCACCTGTGGACTCCAGCCGGGGCCCCGCCCGGTGCTGTCACTGTCCCTCCACAGGGTGACCGCACATCCTGCCCTACCCTCGCTTCCGACCCGAGCTCGTGAGGCGACCACGCCCGACGGCCTGCCTGCAGTCTGGACTTCTTCGCGGGCTCCTGGTGGTGGCTCGTTGAGTCATCTAGCGCTGAGATGAGCCAGAATTTAGGAATCTGTTTCCTTTACTTAAAGTTCTGGTCCGAGTTACAGCTTTAAGTATGCCGTGCAGGCCTGGGGACAGCGAGATACCCGTGCACGTCGCTTTACCCCTATGTCCTGACCTACGATCTCCACAAGACCTAATCCTGTAAAAGCATGTGTTTACCGCCGCACCCGTTTGACCATAGTTTATCATTTTTAAGGGCAGGAAAAGAATAAAATGACAAAGTTTGATTGCTGGGAGGACCTGCCTATTTGACTTATGTTCTAATTATGGGTAAGGACTTGCCTATTTGAATTCCGTTCCAATTATGGCTTGCCTCAGACCCTGTATAAACCTGGAAGTGTTATTGTGGCCGCCTTTTAGAACTTTTTTGATGATTTCCTGAGCTGAAGCTCTTTAGGTGTTTAGGTGAGCAAAAGACATCGTGAGGGCTTTTATTATGTTCAAGTGGTTTTACTGCCTGGACAACTGCAGATACTTTGCTTTATGGGGGGTCAATTTAGAACGTTACCTGCTTGTTAAATCACAATTGTAAAAGTTAAAAAGATACTTTTTTAAAAAAAATTTTTGAGACAATTTCAGTCCCATGTAGTTGTAAGAAGGAGCTCCTGTGTATCATGCCCAGCCTCCCCCAGTGATAAGATCTTGTAAAACAATGTCATAGCAGTATGAGTACAATATCCAGGAAATTGACATTAGTACAACCCACGATATTATTTTGATTTCTTCAGTTCTATGTGTGTGATTAGAGGCTATACAATTTTTATCACCGTGTAGATCTTATAGTCACCAGTCAACTGCAGCACAGTTCCATCACCACGTGGATCACGTTGGTTGCCCTTTTATAACTACACTCTTACCTTCAGGGCACCCCATTCCCAAATCTATTTTTACTTTTTAAACTTTAATCGTTTCAAGAATATGATGTAAGTGGGGTTATTCAGTATTTATGGAGTTGCCTTTTTTCCACTCACTGTAATCCCTGAGAGCAATCCAAATTGCAGCACATATCCAAAGTCCTTTTTTTTTTATTGCTGAGTAGCAATGGTGTGGAGATACCATTGTATGTTTAACCATTGTCCATCAAAGAACTTCTGAATTGTTGCCAGTTTTCAGCTATTTTGAATAAAGCTGATTTGAATGGTATACACTCTTTGTGTGAACCTGTGTTTATTATCTGGGATAAATGATCAAGAGTCCAGTTGCTTGATTATATGATAAACATGTTTAGTTTTGCAAGAAATTTTTCAAAGTGGCTGGACCATTTTACATTCCCACCAGCAATGTTTGAACAATTTACTGATTGTCACAGTATTTAGTGTTAACAGTATTTTTTTTTAACCATTATGATAGGTTTATAGTTGAGATGATTATTTTTTAGCTTTCACAGGACAGAGTTGACTAGTTACTAGATTAAATATGAGTTACACAGTTTGAGAGTCTTTATGGTGGCCAGCTGGGCCTGTAGTAGTGACTTTCTACTTTGTGCTTTTGAGTATGACCTTAATTTAGTGAGGTAAAAGAATTGCTAATACTCTTCTCTTTAAGTAAAAATTTCTTTCCTTAACCTCTCCCCTGGAATTAGCAATGCATTATTTCAGTCAGGTAATTTCAAAGTAAGAGCTCACTTTACATGTCTTTGGCTCCAGATACTTGTATTCCTGACACCTCCCTCCTGCGGCTGAGAATTCTTCTTCACCTGTAAGTCAATGAGTGCCACATATGATGTTGGCCTAGAAGTAACTTTTGGGACCTTTGCTTCCTGTTTCTCACTGCTCTGTTCTATCTCACCTCAGAAATAACAGTAGGCATCAACAATGCATGATTTGCAATGAGATGAGGTTGTAATTTGGGAAAAATTCCAATTCTGATACTCCCCCACCCCTCTTGCCATAATTTTACCACCCTCAAAAAATTTGAGATTTGTTTAATTTTTTAGCTATCTCTATGAATAGTCCACTAAAATACTCACATTTACTAGGTTAAAAATAGAACTTCAGCGCTAGAATAAACTTTGTTTTTATGGAAACAGGAACTTTCAGTGAAGCCTACCCAGAAACACTGTATATATGCTGTTTTGAGTCCCACATTAGAAGTCTTGACTCTTAAGTCACAAACATAATTTCAACTTTTAGAAGCCATAGTAATATAGTAGTGGCTGTTTTCTAACTTGCTTTTAACCGGTTTCATTTAATTCATTAGTGCTAAATTCACTAACTCACCACTAGAGGTCTCCTCTTTCCCTATAGAAAGCATTCCCAGGTAGCTGCTTTGAGTTTTTCTGAAATGCCTAAAGTCAAATTTGCAAAATCACACTTTCTCAAACTATATTGCCAAATAATGTTTGATACATATGCAATATAATACTACTCAGTAATCAAAAAGATAAATATGCCATTCACAGCAACATGGATGGAGCTAGAAGGGATTATGCTCAGTGAACTAAGAAGGAAAAATAAAATTATAGGATGGTTTCACTTCTAGGAAGAACATATGGAAACCAGATAAAGGATCAGGAAAAAAAAAGACAAAACTAGCAGGAAACTGTAAGTTGGAGACATTCAGCAGGGAAAGGCAAGGGAAAAGAATCAAAATGGAAGGGAAGAACACAGGAGTCCATCCAGGGTGATGGATCATGTATTTCTTGGTGGTGGTAATTTTATGGGGACAATAGCCGAGAGGAGCATTCAAGCACTGTACAAAAATGAACAAGAATATAGAAATATAGAAATAAAATGAAAAAATATTAAGTGTATAAAGAAGTTAATGGAGATAACTTTCTGCAAACAAGGTTGTGTGGGGCAGAGGGGGTGGAAAGGCCTGAATTAAAGTTGGAAATCCCAGGTTTGTCAACGAGGTTGGCAACTAGTGAAGTTATTAGAAGTGAGCGTGAATGGAAGGAGCTGTGTTTTTTTTTTTGTTTGTTTTTGTTTTTTAAACAAAAAGCTGGAAGGGACGAACATGAGAGAAGCAGCATCTGGAGTGGTTTGCAGCAGTGAAGATAGGGAATGTTGATGTTGGGACATTGTTGAAGGGGGCTGGTGATCCCAGCATCTCTCACTGTTTCACAACCGTCTTCCTTAGTCACTTCCTCAACTCTAAGGGAGTCCCAGGCCTCTTTCTAGTCTTCTTCCTGAATGTTAGAGCAACACAAAGACTATAGAGAGCCCTAAACTGACAAGAGAGAAATAGGTTCCAGTTTCAGAGCTGCCATCAATTAGCCATGGAACATTGGGCAAGTCCTTTCAAATACATGCATTTATTAATACTCCACCCTGCTCCAGAAAGGTTTAGGCTGACAAGTTGTTTAAGATCACCACTTCTGTTTCCTCATCTCTAAATGAGAGGTCTGGGTGGTCTGCATTTTCTCCAGCTTTAGCATTTTGTGACTGATTCTGATATTCATTGACCATTTCTATATAGAAGCTCTGCTAAACTTCATATTTAGGATATGAAAAACTGGGGGGCAGGTGGGGGGACAACTTAATCCTGTCCTCTTGACTTTGTTTTCTGTTAATGGCATCACCATCCTATCAGTTGACTGGGGACAAAAACGTGGTGTCATCTTCAATTCTTCTGGCCTTTGCTCCAGCATCTCATTTGATGATCCTTCATCAAATGATGATGTGATCCTTCCCAGTCTCTCCTCGTGGCTCTCTTTCCTATGGCCACATGAAGTTAAAGCTCTTTTTTTTTTTTTTTTAAAGATTTATTTATTTGTGCATACAGAACTGGGGTACAGGTCAGAGGCTCAGGGGCGGCGAGAGGCTTCACCAGAGACAGAGTGGGGAACAGAACAGGCAGATCGACGAAGTACACTGCTGAGGGGAGCAGCGGGCAGGTCAGGAGAGGCCTGCCGTGCCATGTGGTCATCTCCGGGGCAGGCGGGAATCGAACTCATGTGGAAGCGGCTTTATATTCTCAGTGCTGTGCTTTAACCCGCTGCGCCACCAGGGAGGGCCTAAAGCTCTTTTTGACTGTCTCTCTGTCCAGTTCTGTTAACCTTCAGTTTTGATGGTGTTCTGAATAATACCCCTGAAGCATAACTCTAAGAGTGTCAGTGATCTATGCTAACACCTCCGTGACTTCCATTTATTTGAAGATTGTCCAAATCCCCTGTCTGATCATGCTGGGCCCCATCCTGATATAACTGTACAAGTTGAGTACTTCCTCCTGACCCCTGTGGGCTAACGAAACTGAACTACAACAGACCTTAAACATTCCTGCCTCAACTAATCACCTGGCACCTTGCCTGTCATCTTCGTTGAAATCTAGTCTGTCCTTATTTAACCCTTTGAGATATTTTCCAGGTCTTATCATCTATTTTAACTACTCACCAACTTGCTTTAACTTACTCTGCCCTGTAGTAAGTGGTCCTTACAGCCAGAGACCATATTTTAGTTCTTTGTTTTCATCCTACCTGGCACACTACTAGATAAATGTGAATTGAAATAAATAAGATCAAGCCAGTTGAGACTTAGCTTTCCAACTCATAGTTACAGATTCTTATAGCTGGACTTCACCTGAGCAAATCATCTTATAAATGAGAAAGCCAGTGGTCAGAGAGGTGAAGTTACTTGCCAAGTCTTTCCCAGCTGTGTTTGCACAGTTCTTTGTTTGCCCCTTTCTGGTGATACTCCTTACAGGCTTGTATTAGAAAGATTTGTCTTCGTGTCTCCTCTCCCTTCCAGATTAGATTTTAGTTTGTTATTTTGATTCTGGGTATGTCCATTATAAGTGTAGCTGATTTCAGCAAATTGTAGGTGCACCGCCCGAATGGACACGAGGTGGCAGCACTCAGGCTAACTTCTTATTTGCACAAAGGAATTTAAAGTCAAGGCTGAAGGGAAATTTAGAGACTATCCAATCCAGCCTGTGTGTTTCGTTTTGGCAAAAAAGCAAACAAAACTGCTAACCAGTGAAGGCAGTGACTTCTTCAATAACTTTCGAGTAGCAACGGAGGCATCAGCACAGATCAAGAGCATTGACTTCGGGGAGCATGGGACTTGATTGCTAGCTGATCATCTAATGTGAATTTTTTTTTTCTGTGTTTAGATCAAATGATGCTGCTTAGAAAAACTTCCCAGAAGTTGTGTGGCTTAAAGAAACTCCCATGGTCATGTGACTCCCGTTACATCTGGGGTTGGTTAAATGCAGTGTTTAATAAGTAAGTTATTCTAAACTAGTGGGTAGGAATATGGGGGTTGTTGTAGCTAGCTGAATTCACTGTAGCTAATTTTGTTATTGTATTTCAGAAATAGTACTTTTTGTGTGGATCTTTTGGTTAAAAACACACAATTTATGTAAAAACCCAAAATAGATTTATGAAATATTAATTGCCTATTTGAATTGCAGGGTTTCAGCAATTTTTCTTGTGTCTTTTTGGAATTTCTAAGATCAACACTATTTCATAATCAGAAAAACTCAGGAAATGTCCTTTTAGAAAAGTTTATTCTATAGCTTCTTAAGGAATATAGTTATCCTTTTAAATACAATCAAGGAAACTCAAGTATGTAAAACATTAGTGTGTACGTGCTTAGAAATAATCCTTTGAAACTGATAAGAAGCATCTCATTTTTTAGTATAGCACTAACATCTCTGACCTTTAGTAAAAAAGGTGTATATGTAGAAATTAATTTATATCACTCAATGCTATTAATTTGAACATAGGTTCAAAACTTTCCATCATTATCAAAATGATAACCATGTACAGTCACTCATTCATACATAGTTCCTAAATAGCTCTGGGAGTCAAGCACTGTGCTACATACAAATTACTAGTGAAGATGTCTGTCGGAACTCAAAAATAATGGGCTTGACAGTTGACATGGAAACAAAAAAGCAAAAAGGTAGAGCCATGATATGTTTTTTTTTTTTTTTAAAGATTTTTTTTTTTTTTAAGATTTATTTATTCATACAGAACTGGGGTACAGGCCAGAGATGCGGAGGGTGAGAGGATTCACCAGAGACAGAGTGGGGAGCAGAACAGGCAGATCGACTAAGCACACCGCTGAGGGGAGCAGCGGGCGGGTCAGGAGAGGTCCGCCACGCCACGTGGTCACCTCCGGGGCAGGCGGGAATCGAACTCATGCGGAAGCGGCCCCAGATTCTCAGTGCTGTGCTTTAACCCGCTGCGCCACCAGGGAGGGCCGATATGTTGTTTTTTTAACATGGCTCTCACTAAACGTATCTTCCTGTTCAGTCACTTGGAATGAAAAGTTGTTGCTATTGTGTAGTTATTTTGGTGGCTATAGTTAAGAGGCTAATGACTTTTCTTTTCCTTTTGCCCACAGAGTAGATTATGAACGCATCCGGGACGCAGGCCCGGACCGGGCAGCCTCTGAGTGGCTGCTGCGTTGCGGGGCCATGGTGCGCTACCACGGCCAGCAGAGGTGGCAGAAGGACTACAACAGCCTCCCCACAGGCCCTCTGGACAAATACAAGATTCAGGCTATCGATGCCACTGACTCCTGTATCATGAGCATTGGATTTGATTACTTAGGTAACCAGCTTATCGTTTGCTTAGGGGAAATTCAGATGATTTGCCGTGACGTTTTGTGGCCGTTGACTCCTTCTTGTAGCCATACCAGTGTGTGTGATGCCCTTTGCAGTGCAGTCTGACTTGTTTCTTGTGTATGATACTTATTTTTAAATGAGGTCGAGTTTCCAGACATCTTCCTCTCATCACAAAGCTTGAATCTACACATACCATTACTCTGTGATTTAGAATTAAAATCAAGGTTTTGTTTGTCAAACTATATTTGCCATGGAGACCTTCAGTAATGTGGGGATAATTATGTTCACACGGCTCCTACTTGTGTGGGCCTCTCTCTCCTCCAGTGCATGCACCTCTGACTGCAGGATGGTGCTGTCCATCACTAGCACAACCTGTATAGTGAATATCTTGTAACAGGGTGACTAAGTGTTTCAGTGTTCCTTGGACTGAGAGGTTTCTCGTGCCTTTGGACTTTCATTCTAAAGCCAGAATAGTCCCAGATAAACTAAGACAGTTGGTGATCGTCATGGTAATGTAGGCTCTTAAACTGTACTTTTTCTTCCAGCGGGCCTGCAGCATGTTGAAAAAATAAGGCTGTGCAAGTGTCACTATATTGAGGATGACTGTTTGGAGAGGCTTAGTCAATTTGAAAATTTGCAAAAAAGCCTGTTGGAAATGGAAATAATTTCATGTGGGAATATCACAGGCAAAGGCATCATTGCTTTGTATCACTTAAGGTAAGAGGTCAGTGTCAAAGAAAAAATGATAAAATGATGTTAAAATGAATAATCAGAATTAAACATTTGAGGATGTATCTTTTTTCAGTTTTGAAATATATAATTTAAGGAAATAAGAACTTTCATCTATAATACTTTAAAGCAGTTAAGATTATCAACCTTAATATATTAAGGTTACATTTCCTAAAAACTTAAATATATACCAGTTACCTAGCATGGTGCCTGCTACAGTAAATTTTCAGTAAGCATTAGCTATTATGCTTCCTCTCCATCTTTTAAAGCAATTTCCCCTATGTTCTGCCAGATACTCATTGTCACAGGAAGTCTGAGAAATTTTAAACACTGGGACCAGAAGTGCTGGTTTGTTTCTTACATTAGTTGAAGCTTTATCTTTAATAGAAACAAGCTTCTTTCTTAAAGAAAATTCTTTACCAGTTGTTTTTTCCTTTTAGGGGTAAGATTCATATTTCATATTTACATGCAAAGAAGTGCTATACTGTAACACATGTATAGTGTTTGGAAAGATTCAGTTAGAATTATTGATGTAATTCAGAACAACTAAACTTTCTGAAATCTGGCTCAATCTCTAGTGTGAGTTTCATTTGAAACAGTACTCTAAGACAACGTGTAAATGTCAGTTTGAAAGTGTAGGATGATACGAGTACATTTCTGTGTCTGATTTCTTCTAAAGTTATTGTTATAAGAGTAAAAACAAAATTGAAGTAACTTCTTTCTCTTTTTATAGTAACCTCAAGTGTTTGTTGTTAAGTGATCTGCCTGGAGTAAAAAACAAAGAAAACCTTGTCCAAGCCTTTAAGATAGCACTGCCATCTTTGGAACTAAAATTGGACTTGAAGTAAAATAGTAATAATAACTGTCTTATTTCAACATGAGTATCATTTGAAATTATCAATCTTAAATAGTAACAAACAATTATCAATAGAACTATGAGGATGTATTATCATAATATTTTCAAAGCAGAGTCTATTATATGCAGAAAAAAGTATTCTGGTGTGACTCACTAAAGTTACTCAATTGGAAGTGATTAAAGCAAATCATTAAATCACTTTAAGAGAACTGCAAACATGGTAGCATTTTAAATTCTAATAATATTTCTTATTTTATGTAAATATCTATACAGACATGTCTTGATCTAGATATTTGTGACTCAGATGTATAACAGATACTGTATTGTATTTTAACAGAGGCATGTTACTATAAATGTACAATTATGAAAGGCTGAAAGCTCAAGTTTAGATTTATAGGTGGAGTGAATTATGCAAATTTGTCAGTGGTTGAGACGTTCACATTGCTTCCAAGAGTTTGTTTGCATTTCTCATGATCTTGCATTCCTGTGTTCTTTATAATATATCTCCTGTCTGGGAATGAACAGTTTCGGTGTAATTCATCTATTTTGTAAGCCTAGTCTAGTTTTGTTAAAACTAGACATAAATATGTCTAGTTTGGTGGATTTAAATACTTTATCTGATTGCTGTAGAACAAAGAAAACAATCAAAGAAAGTACAGCTACCTTTATTTTTTGCTTAAATTAAAAAATTGTTTGAAATAAAATTTCACATGTCTAAAACATTTTTATTCCCTTGTATATCTTGGATACTACATCCTAAAAGTTCAAAAAATATCCAAAAGAAGTACAAGCACAAAATTCAGTTTCTATCTAGAAAGCAGTGATAAAGAATATCAGCTATAGATAAAATAGATCTTCATTTTTACTGCTTGAAATAGCCTTCAGTCTTTTATTGTTAGCTATATACCAACTTGTTTATACATATTTGATTTAAACTTTAAGTTGTTGAATGTAATCTTGATTGGAATTAATTTTGAAATAAATACTTTCTACAATGTGGCATTTAGGTAGAAAGATGAATTTTAATTGTGTTTGAAACCAACTTATGTAAATAGCACTTAGCATAAATGATACACTATTTACTGATAAAATTGCCACTGTCATTTAAAAATTCAGAAAATAGCAAATAAAAAAGAATATATATAATAGTTTCTTTTGAAACAGTGATAATTCCATGCTGTGGAGTGGATTCAGATATGGCTGAATTAAGTACAAGTATACATTTAATAGAACTCATTAAAAAATGATCCCTTCTATCTCAGGTTTATTTGATTACTATTCAGTGAAGCAACAGGTTAAACTTAGTCTGGAGTTACTTTTCTATTAGGAATGGTTTTCTATAAAACTACTGAATGAGTTAGGCACTTTGATGAAATATAGTCATCTGCCTCTGTCAAGTGCATTGTTTTGAATCAAGGAAAAAACAACACACTGTAAACTATTCACAGAAGTTGGACATCCTTCCTTGTCATTCAAATCAAGGTTGTATAACAAGAGTTAGCTAACACTGGGAATATTGATTTAGCTCACTGTCAGCTCTATGCAAACATTGGGTTGCCCTCAGACGTCATTAAATTGACAGCCCAAATTATTGAGAAGATGAAGAATTTGGGGATTAGTCAACAGTCAATGAATTCATCAGATGCTCTCATGAAGAAAATCTTTGTTATATAGTGCATTAAACAGAGTGAAGAAGAAATGTTTGAAGATACAGTAAGATACTTCAAAAACCATTGCTGAGAGCTATTAGGAAACAGAAGCAGCACATTAATCAAAAATGATGTTGAACCATTAGAAACAGGCATGAACTTCATATTAACCTGTGTTCAGGGGACAAGAACTTCATATTAACGTGTTCAGAGGACAAGGATAAAAAAAATGCTTAAATAAAAAATAGGCCAAATCAAAGATAATTATGTTATTTTAAGTATCACTGTCTAATGCTAGGAATCCTCAATATCGTTTTAGACTGCTTTCTATTAGTTGTTACTGATTACTTGTTTGGATAGGATATAGCTACACACATACGCATCTGTGTGAACATATATACACATACATACATACAGTATAAAAAGATAAAAAGACATTTCAGGGAAAACATCAGTTTTGCAATCTAATGTCTTGCATTACCCAAGTAAAAGCTCGAGCAGTTTCCCAAAATTCACATCACTATGTATAGTCCTGCCTATAGGTCTGCCTCCAAGTCTGAGGCTGAGCTGGAGAGCATAAAAGTGCTAATTACTGTGACGCTCACAAGCTCAGTTCCTGTGAAGCCTGTAGATCTTGTTCTATCCCCTAGTCATCAAGTTCCAGCCATTGTGTACAAGAGCAAATGTAATGGATTATAGTAAATCCATCTAGCCTGTGAAAATGACTAAGATACTCCCCTTTACTAAAGATAAGATGGAAATATATGTAAAAATTGTCTATAATGGCCCTCCCTGGTGGCACAGTGGGTTAAGGAGCAGCGCTGGGAAGCTTAAGCCACTTCCACATGAGTTTGATTCCCGCCTGCCCGGGAGGAGATCCACATGGCTCAGCAGACCTCTCCTGACTGGCCCGCTGCTCCCCTCAGCAGTGCACTTCCTTGATCTGCCTGTTCTGCTCCCCGCTTTGTCTCTGGTGAAGCCTCTCACTCTTCGCATCTGGCCTGTACCCCAGTTCTGTGTGAAAAAATAAATAAATCTTAAAAAAAAATTGTCTATAAATATATCACTATAGAATTGTACACGTTAGTAGTAGTTTATGAAAATCCATATAATTTTAAATATTTGGAACTCAAAAATTCAAAAAAAAATTCAAAATATAAAAATCAAAAGAGAATAAGCATGAAATGGAATTTTTAAAATTTTGATTTTAAGAATGGAAACTCCTTGAATAGGATGCTGAGACAATCTTAAAAAGACAGGAGATAGGATTCAAGGCAAGCATCTAAGGAAATACATGTGGGCATTTCATAATCCATTTTTCACTTGTTGCATATAGTAAAATTGAAGTATTCATCTTTTGTTACATTTTTAATTTTGCCAAAGGTATGGACAGGAGATACAATTAATATTTAGTCCATAAGGTAAGTCACTTAGATACAACAAAAATGTAAATGAAAATCCAAGTAGTCTTTCTGCTGTCTGTACACCTCCATGGAGCAAGAAGACCGCATCTGGAATTTTCCTTCACATCATGCCAAGGGGCCTCCCAGTGAGTTAGTTACTTAATGTTTTCCCCTGATGGTATTCAATGTTGTGATTGTTCTCAAACAACTATATATGTTTTATTTTCTCCAAATTATCAATGAGTTCCCTTTCTTATCATCAATCTCTAAGATCCTTAAATGTTTGGAAAGCGATAGTGAAGTTTCTTGGGATTACAGTAGTACTTCTTAGTGTCCAAAGCTGGAAGGATGCTGCTGCTGGCCAACTGAGGTAGGTACTGCAGCTGAAAATACAAAGCACATCATTACATTTGTTGCTATTCACTTTTTTGATTGTTGATAACAGAGTACAAAAGAAGTCAGTAAGGAACTTCTTCAGCACAGAAACACTCCCTGTGCAAAGGAGTGTTTCACTTCAGAGAGCAGATGTTTAAAGTGGGTCTTTGCTTTTCCTTTTAAAGGTTTACTTTATTTTGAAAAGCAGGTGCACATCATGAGAAAGTTTAAAAAAGAAGGAAAGCTCTGTATATTAACATTGGGAGGAATATAGATTCACAGGAGTTAAGAGCCTACTGAACCCTTAGGGATTATGTAAGTCAATGCCTTCTTACTCTTTAGTTAAAAAGGCAAAATTGCTTCTTTGTGCTGTCAGAAAATGCTTGGATTTATTCTCAATGTCAAATAAAAATGAGAACACACGCTTTTTGTGTTCTATATGATCCTAGAAAAACATATATGAAAAACAGGTACTTTTTAGTTCTTTTAAACTAAACTGCAAAATCCTTTCAAGACCTATAAAAAGTATACATCAATTCGCAGGGCACCTCTTTTCTTTCAAGTAGAAAGATTTCCATCATGACCCTTCACTCAAAGTAACACAGCAAACTAGGGGGCAGGCATCTCTGTGGGGAAAATCTATTTCAGCTTGTTGTGCTATCTGGTTCCTAACTGACAAGGACCAACATAAAAGCATTCTTAATTCCAATGTGCTGGCCTGTTTTAGTGCTCTCGAGTCCATGGGGTAGCTGTTCCTAATGGACCTATCTATTCTCCTTTCCACTAAATTTTACACATTAACCAGTGTGCTGGGCAGTAGAGGCTGCGAAGGGAGACTTAAGACAAGATAATGGTAGTTTAAGTGGTACCTCACAGATCCAGAAGTAACCAGAACAGCCAGCACACCTTAGTTGTGGTTACAAGTATAATCTATTCTAAATTATTATAGCTTTTGGCTTAAGAATCGATACTTAAGCCCATTTTGCTGTTTTACACCCATCATGGTTCTTCACAGGCTCCACAGTGTGCAGTGTGGATGCCATTCTTTGGTCACGTGTACTGTTCTGTGGTCCCTGAAAGTACTCATCACTGTAGTTAGCCTAGATAATTCTGATGAATCCCTTTTTGGATAAACCTGGAATGTCAGCCAACACTTAAGGTAAACATGACAGCGAACTGCCTAGGAAAAATCTGATTTCACTTTCCAAAGCACAAGAAGTGTGCTCAGTTAGTCTCACGCTCATAAACCTGGCTGAGACTTGTGCTTATGCACACCCTAAACTGGTCAGTGAGTGGCAGCAGGGGACTCAGGAGACCTGTGAGATTCAGAAAGATGGAAGACTTTTTTGGGGCCCTGACTGATGGATCAGATCACATGCCGCCCATTTAGTTTTGGAATGACAGTACTGAGTTGCAAGCCACAACTGCAACGTGAAGTACAGATGCAGTCTGTGCCGGGTGGGAGGTATGAGATCTGCTGAATGTAGCCTTGGCTGTTTTGGCAAACAGGGCTCCGTTTTTACCCCAGGTAGGTGCTTTCGGCTTGGTCTCAGGGTCTTCCTTGTTGGTTTGTTGTGCTCTTTTGCCAAGTCCCCAATTTCTCTGATGCTGTGAAAGTATGAATGCTGCAACAGCTGTTCACAAGTCATTCTCTCAGCAGGATTCATGTGGAGACAGCCCTAAAAATTGAAAGTTGCCCTTTTTTACTTCTTTAAAGTTGTATTAGCTTATTACTGTCATTCTTTTTCTTAACCTTTCTTTGAAAGGTTAAAGTCTTCAACTAGAGCCAAGAGGGGGAAAAAGTGTGGAAAAACACAGGAATCATGATTTTAGTTTCTCCCATAATCATTCCTAAATGTGTAATCCTGTAATAAATAAATAGCTTCTAGAAACAGTAACAATCATTTTCTCCTACTTGTTCTGTAGGTACAAGGTAGTTAGAACTCTGCCCTGAGGAAATCATACATGCTTTTTTAGTTCACATCAGTGTCCAACTGGAGTAATCCACTTAAACAGTTTGGCTCTTTAGACATACTTTGTAAAAATTAGTTTACTGAAAAAAATAATACCTATATATGGTTAAAAATAAAATGCACACAGAATACAGCTAAGTCCTAATTCTTCCACCCCCACCTCTTATAGAATTAGCCACTTTTTTGTTTTGTTTTTAGTATATTATTCCAGAAATAGTCTATGTATTATGAACATACGTATGTGTAGAAAAGGGAAGCATAATATTCATGCTTTTATGTTACATCATTTGTAACTATTTGTTTTGCCATTAAGTAGACCATAGGGCTTATAGTTGGATAAATTAAACCATTTTAAAAAAAGATTTATTTATTTATGCATATAAGAACTGGGGTACACACCAGAGGTCCAGGGGGTGAGAGGATTCACCAGATACATAGTGGGGAGCAGTATAGGCAGATATACTGCTAAGAGGAGCAGCAAGCAGATCAAGAGGGGTCTGTCACACCATGTGGGTCACCTCCCTGAGAGGGATTGAACTCATGCTGTAGTGGTTGCAGATAGTTTCATATTACTGTGCTTTAACCCATTGTGCCACCAGGGAAGGCCTTGGATAGATAAAATCTTACAATTACATCCTTCAAGGAATGCTGTCAATTTATAAATATATTATATACCTTTTGAGGTAGACAGAACATTGACTATAGCTTCCAATTAACATATGTTCTTCTTTTTACACAATGCTATATATTTCTGAAAACATAAAAATCAAATTTAAAATAAAAACCTAGGGCCTCCCTGGTGTGCAGTAGGTTAAGTCTCAGCACTGTTAAGCAGTCCTCAGCCACTGCAGCATGAATTCGATCCCTGGCCAGAGAGGTGACCCATATGACACAACAGACCTTCCCTGTCTCTCCCACTGCTCCCCTCAGCAGTGTATTTCATCAGACCTGCTTGTTCTGCTCCCCACTTTGTCTCTGGTTAATCCTCTCACCTCCTGCACCTCTGGCCTGTACCCCAGTTCTTGTATGCGTGAATAAATACATCTTTTTAAAAATCAAAACCTATTTTTAAAACACTAGGGAGTTGGCTACTTAAGAGGATCTATGGCTACACATTTTTTGAAGAAAAGAATTTTTTCTTGTAAAATACTACCCCTCTGAAATTTCTAGTTTGTGAAATTTAGATTTCAAATATAATGTTAGGTTTATTTAAAATGAAAAACAGCTGTTTTCACTGTAATAGAATGTGACCCATTTTAAAAACTGGAAATATTTATACTTTTCAAAGTACAAAAAGAACACTAAAAGGAGCACTTTTCAATTCATGGATTGACATAAATCAGATTCCCCAGTGGTGACAGCTGCTATGTACTTTCTGGTCTGTTAGAAGTCCTGGTTTTACCTTTAGGAGCCCCAAGGCAGGAAAAGAGATGTTTGGAAATTTTAATTCAAGTGGTTCCTGTTTTAAAAAAAAGAAAGACAGAAAAGGGGGTTGTATTTATAGGATATTCAAATATTAGGTTGCCTGAGATTAACTTTCTTTTGAGCAAGAGAATCATCTTCCTGGCATCCCTCTTGCCTTCTCCACCCTCTGCGCACCCCACCTCCCACCTGAAACAACCTCCTATGTCTGTTTCACAAGCTCCTTTCCCAACCTCCAAATTGCTTTTCTAAAGTTTCTTCTTAACCACTCCCTTCATTACTGATGCAAGTAGAAAATTAATAGGGAATACTAATGAAAATGATTAGGGAATGCTAATGAAAGCAGTTATTGTTTTTCTTTTATTCTGCCTCAATTTATAGAGTGTTCCTTTTCTTTGAGCAATTTTTGGTATTTATATCGGCATTTATATAAAATGTTTCTAGTTATTACATTTGTTGACATTTGTATAAATTCAGAATAGCACTTCTTCTCTACAGGTGAACAGATGTTTCTTGTTTTTCTAGAATAAACACTTGTCTCCTCCCACAAGAGAGTGATGTTTCCCTGGTCATCACACTATTTATAAAGAACCTTCCTGCAGACAGTCATCAGTCTCTCTTTGGCTTTCTGAGGTATTTTGCTACAATTAACATGATGGAGCCAATCAGTCTTAACCCTATAAAGTGGCCAAAAGTCCAGCAATCAGACAGGCCAGTTGAAAGATGTACCACTGACACAAAGCATACTTGAGGAGAAAGCTAAGGAAGTAGGAGCCAGCCAAACTGACTTAAATGAGCAAGTGCACTGCATGTCAAAATATGGTGTGTGTGGGCTGGAGGACGGAGCAGCTGGCCAGCGCCTCTAACAGTCTCGGGTGACGTGCCACGTACAAGAGCACCAAGTTATTTGGGACTGGACGCCACGCCCCAGGAGCCACTTCCCCAGAGTACACTTAACTAATCTCTGATAAAAGGGCCTCAGTTTTGGAGTTTCCTAAGATCAGGAAAAATAATCCTATGGCAGGTTTGTATCAGTCCTTGAGAGCATTTTTCTCCATAGCTGAGATAAGTCCCTTGCTATTTCTGTGTGTTGAATCGGAGCCCTGCTGGGAATGGCCACAGCACTGCTGCCACTGGGTTCTGCTGCCTCAGCAGTAGCCTTACACAGGGACACAGGTTGGCCCATCCTGCCTGCTCAGCAGGTTTTCCAGCCCCAGCAGCCAGCAGGCCGCCTCCTGCAGGGTTGCAAATGACCAGCAGAGGGACAAGGACACAGATGTTCACCAAGGCAGCCCCCACATGGCTTTCTTCCTGTGTTTCTGTCAACAGGAAATCCCCTGTAGGACAACCTCTGAGAAACCATGGGAGTTTTTTACATCTATGAAACCTGGTTGTTTCTGAGGCTTCACTGGTAGAAAGGCGAACAGGAAATCACTAAGGGGATTTTTGTGTGGAACTGGGACCTTCCAGGTCACAGGGAGCAGCTGGGTCACCTTCCATATGCCAGGTGTCACTCCTGCCTCTTTGTCTCAGCACCATTCAGCAGGACCCACTTTTCCTATGGCTAGTGCTGCGGAGGGCAGGCTGGGGGGAAGCGGAAAGTGGAAGCCTCTGTTGCAGGAAAAGCCAAGAGGCTGAGGGAACAGGAGGCTCAGACGGAACTTGATGGAACTTCCATCTGGACCCATCTATCGGAGGATTGGTATCTATTTGAAAGTAACTTCCTTGACAGTACATTTCAGGATTCCACAAACTTGTGTTCTGAAATACTTTTGGTTATAATACTGACTGTTTAGAAGACATTAATTATTAAAGACATAAAAAACCATAAAGAAGAGAAAATCCATTGTTAATATTTTGATATATGTCTTTCAGCCATTTATTTCACAAGTGTAAAAAACTCTGCATGATTTTCTAGAGGCTGTCATTATTTTGTACTTATATATGTACATGTGTATATTTTTATTTTTATTACAATTATGTAAGTTACATATATCTATAAAAACTGTCATTTAGCAATAATGTGTAGACTTTTCTTCAGGTGAATACATACAAATTAATTACCGACTATACAGGTATTTCTATTATAAGGATGTACCATCATTTATTTAATCCCCTACTGATGGAACACTAAAGGAAATTATTCCTATTAAAGAATGCTACATCTTTATGTCCTCAGTCTAATGGTCTAATTGTCTAATGGTTTCATTGGGACAAATTCTTGAAAGTGGGTAGGGAGTGTGCATATTTTTTAATTTTTCAGTTTTTAAGAATGAGTGTTTGTCCCACATTGGCCACAGAGGAGAGGCACGGGAGTGAAGCTGACCAGTCAAATTCATTGCTGCTTTCTCCCATGTTCTGAGCGCAGCAGAAAAGGGATTTGCACACTGCTGGATTTTCCTAGATGGGTTTTCGCCTAAGACTTGAACTACTAGCTTATGAACTAAAAATGATGTTGGACAGGGGAAGTTAGGCCAGGCAGCTCTCCATTCCTCTGCAGCATGCTGGCTACACTCTGCTACCAGCAGGCTTTAAGTTGGCAATGAAGCCACGGGCTTACTAGCCAATTTGCTGCAATTTTCTTTACCACTCTTAGACTGACCATCTAGTGCAGAGTGAGCAATAGCTTGGGCAGTGACTAACTGACAAAACCTAGTTAGCCTGCAACTTCCCATGTAAACAGAAAGATCGCCACCTAAAGACTCACAGCCCTGACATACAGGGCTCTTCCCAAAGTAGGCTACTCACCATGTCTTCAGGGTCTGGAATTTTTACCCCACTGAAGTATTGATTTGTGCTAAATACTTGCTGGTGCCTAGGAATGAGGTCTCCTTTGGACAAGAAGAAAGTGAGGTCAAGTTAGCAAGTACTGATCTATGGTTTGCCCCCATCTCTGGTGTCTGTGCCCATGCCTAGAAGGCTGAAGTTTTGTCTGCCAGTCAGAGGAGAGGCATTCAGGCAGCTCTGCAGGTCCTGCATGAAACTGGCAGTAGGCAAACTGCAAAAGCACAGAGGGGGCCCAGAAACTGAAGGCTAGAGGACTCCTGACGGTCAAGATGAAAGCATTCACCTAGCACTTGGAACAGGGACTACCACATAGCAGGAACTCAATATTTGAAGAAGGAAAGAATAGAAAGAGGAGAGAGGGTGGGAGAGATAAAGGAAGGAGGGAAGATGGGAAATCATGAAAGATCTTCCAGCCAAAGACAATACATTTCCAAGTTGGAACCACCTGTTTTCATCTTGACAACCAGCAATCACTTGGAAATCCCACTTTATTTACTGTCTATAAGCAATAATAAAAGCATATTTATATTCTGGAGGACTATATGTACTTCACCCATCCCATATCTTAGCCAAATGAATTAAAATCATTCCCACCTAAAATTCTAGGGATGATACACTTGAAGAGTAGCTTTGTTCAAAGACTATAAGGAGCTACTCAGAGGGTACTTCCAGGCCCACTTCCCAGAGAAGAGTTAGAAAAACCCTCCCCAACAGGGCTCCAGAAATGCTGCCATTGGGCCTGGCTGGAGTTCCTACCCCAGAGTGTCAAGGAACCATCAATAAAATGTACTGCTTGTTTTGGAACTTGATCTCTCACCCGCATCTAAAATCACCATGGGAAACATAGCAGAAGGCAGTTAGGTGCTCTGGCAGGATGCCAAGGTGCCCTACCTGTCACTCAAGAAAAGCCATTAACAAATATTTACTGTCTATAACGTGCAGACATTAGTGGAAGATAAATGGAAATAAAAGACGTGCTCTCAATTTCAGGCAGCTCACAGTATCTTTTGGAAGAGAAAAGCACAAGATGAGGCACTGGAGATGAAAAGGTGCTATAAGAATTTATAGGAGAAAGTGCTCACTTTAAATTGAGATACTCAGGGAGGGGGAGCTAAAGTCCCTGACTGTTGAAGATGGCAATTCATACTGGTAGATCTCTTCATCTGTTTCTCTCTCCTTCCTTCTCTTTGGGATAGGAAAGCAAGACAAGAAGAGTGATGTTGGAAGAATCAGTCTTTTTTCCTGACACCTGGAAGGTTGACTTAGACAACTTCCATTACCAAAAACTAGAATGTTTCTACTTGGTAGAGGGAATGTATGAGTTGGTAGGTTATGTTTTGGGGTCCAGGAACATTACTACCACTAATACCATTTATACAGAATTTTTTGAGCGCTTCTAGAAACTAAAATAGCCTAAACAATCATACCCAACAGAAATGCCCTCCTGATGGATGGTGGGGAGCCCTTATATCTGAATAATCCAAACTAGTCTGGTAGGATGAAGTCAAGGGCATCCAAAGAGTGCATTAGCACATCATAGGATATAAAATAAAACATAATAGGATTTTTTAAAACTGTTATGCCCTTGTAGAAAAGTTAGTCCCTATTGTTACTATGATCATTATTTAATCTGATTTGATTCAAACTATGCTGAAGAGAAAATCTGGTATCTTTTTTTGGCCATTAGTACCTATTCAGAAATGTTTATTCTTTTCATTAAAGCAAATGTGGACACCTTTCATGGAGTCATGCGAACATTCAGATGAGACTAGGACCGTGGCTCTGCCTTGCACTGACATAAGTAAAACTATCCAGCTTCCCAACAAAGACTACTTACCCAAAGTTCTCCTAATCAGATAGAGCTGATCCACGTCTGATTTTCCTGGCCACAGAGGCAACCCTGAGAGCAACTCAGCAAAGACACAGCCAATTGCCCAAACATCTACTGGAGGGCCATACTGTGTGTCCCCGACCAGAAGCTCAGGGGAGCGGTACCACCTGGTAGCCACGTAGTCTGTGTAGTAGTCACTTGGGCCAGCTGGCAGAGACGGGACATGGAAAACAGAGAAAGCAGTGGAAGCCTGGATCACAACTGGCAGGGGAAGACCAGACAAGTCAAGCTTGGGCCCTATCCTGTGGCTCTACTGAATCAGTGATTCTCAATACTGAGAGCTGCAATACTGGTCGCACATTAAAATTACTTCCAAATACTTGCAATATAGTATTTGTTAAATTACAGATGTTTGGGCCCCAATTCAGTCCAAAAGCTAAACACCCTGGTGAGAGGGGCTTGGGAGTGTCAGAAGTTTTTATAGCATACAGTTCCCTAGATGATTCTAATCTGCAACCAAAGTTGAAAACCACTCTTCTAAAATATTACTTCTGAAAAAAATTATTTTAGCAAAAAATGGTAGGAAGCAGGAGAGCAGCATACTTTTAAAGAACCATTTTACTGTGGCACTATACACAGCATACATTTGAAAACCACTGTATGTGCCTACATCTTTCAATACTACAAAACTGTGACTTATATCAAGCTTATGCCCTAAATATAGAAGAGCTATCTTTCTATGGCACAGCAGAAGGTGGCTGCTTTATATGATCCTTTATCATATAAAGAATCTTTTCATCTTTCATAGTTAAGAAAATGTCAATACTCACTCAAAAGCCGAGCAAATCCAAAGTCACAAAGCTTAATCACTGAGTGTTTTGTGATGAGGATATTTTCTGGCTTCACATCTCTATGTATACACTAATCGCAAAACCAAACACACACAGATTATTAAACAGAAACAATAATATAGAAGATCATCAAAACACATTAATATTCAGCAAATATTTGTGAAACAATCTGAACCTTACACAGACCTTTTGGATAATAAGCTGTTGCCGCAGCTTAAAATAAATCTAGTACCATACTTATCATAGCCCGAATCATCCAAATTCCAGAAGGGCCCCAAAAGACAGACAGGATGAAAGGGAAAATGAGAGTACAGTAGTCATGTTTAACAAATAAAAATGCAGGACAACCCAGTTAAATCTGAATTTCAGATAAGCAAGGAGTAATTTCTTTAGTGTGTGTTCCATGCCAGCAGGATTCCTTATCTGACTCCACAGTTAGTGAGGAGTCCTGTACCTGGCAACCTACAAGGCTCTGTTCAGCGCTACAAGGCTCTGGATGAGGCTGCAGCACGGTCTTGGGAGCTGAAGTTGGGGCTTAAGCAGAGCCATAATGCAGTTGTCTGACAGAACAGAGCACCGCCCGCCCCGCCCGCCGGGTAAACAGGACAAGCCCTGGGCCCACTGAGATAAGGAGGGGAGAGAAGGCGGGAACCGGAGCTTGCCAAGAGACCTCCCTTCCAGCTCCGACATTTGTCCCGATAAGATAAACAACAGGAGGCTGTGCTCACCCTCCAGGGAGAGTCGCTAGATGTCAGCTCTGTCCCACACACACAAGTCTTCTCAGAGCTGCCTCTGCTGCATGGGGTGCCGCCCCATGCCTGAGGTTGGACTCTAATCACCTGTGGTTTCCAAACCAAGGTGGACCTTGTTTAACAGGGTGATCTTAGTGAGAAGGTTTAGGAATATTTACGTGATTTTCCTATTAAATAATCATGTTCTTGACAAAGAACAAATCAACGACCTAATTAAGAATTACATAAAAACAACAGTTGGGTCAAAACACTGTTTTCCAGGGTTCTTCATAATCTTCCCGTCTCCCGAGCTTGTCTTCTCTCTAGAGAATAACACTGGATTTTTCCTCAATCTGAAAGGCTCTGCTTGGCTTCAGCTAAAGCCCTGGGGTATTCTTGATTTTCTATTGAACAGAATTTGGAGAGAAAGCAGAGGCTCCTCTTGGGGCTGGTTGTTACTCCAGCAGACCCACAGACCTATAGGGAGTGAAATCAGTGTCCCTCTTTCCTCATGGGTACTTATTATTCTGGAAAAACTGGGAAAGATACTATTTCTTTCTGGATTATTTTACTATAATCTATCTGGTTTTCAAAAGCAAATGCCTCCAAGATCACTTCACATATCACTATAATTAGGTACACCCCTGAATCTCATGATGCCAGATGGTCAAAGAACTTTGTAAGCAGGAATGTGCCCCCATTTTGTTCTGGGAATTCTTTACGAGTTTCTACGCCCTCCCCCCACAGCACATGTTTTCAAGCAGAGCCTCTGGGGTTTTCCAGGGAACTGTGGTATGCATTATATTTGTCTTGAGTGGCTCTGATCTCTCCAGCAGGGCCTTGATTTTGTCTTTCCTGATCCAAAAATAAACCTTGCTCCATCCTAAAACTTGCTGTCAGGAAAGTGACAATCTTCACCCATGGTCAACAACAACGTACAGTGTCCACCTCCTCCCCGACCTTCCAGTTTACATGGCTCTTGGCAAGGATTAGAACCTTCAGCTAAGGAAGGAGAAGCCTCGTTTTCTCTTTCTGAGAAGGCACCTTCAGGAAAAATCCTGTGGTACAGCTGGAGGAAGGGGATTCAGCTCTATCAGCTAAGTGGACCCTGCCTTCACTGGGATGGCAGCCTGCCCTGGTGGCCAAAATGAAGCTCTGGAAATAGAATCTGGTTTTTACATGCAGAGGTGGGCAGTGTTACACTGGAGGGAGCCTGTCTCCCCAGCACCTGTGGCGTCACATGGGCTAGACACAGTCTGCTGAGCCTCCACCAGGCCTCTCTGTGGCCAGAAGTGTCAGAGGCTCCCACTTGGCTCCTTCCTTCCGGCCTTGGCCCTCCTGGGACTCTACCTCCTGCAACTGAGTAGGCACAAGTCACCAAGGGCTCCCCTCCCCAATTTCAGATTTTTGAGGGCATCAGACCGATACTGACATGAGTGAAAGGGATGTCTATTTTAAATCTGAGTAGCTTCTATTCAATATAAACATATGGCTACTTGTTAAAATCACAAAAATGCACCTTCATGCAACATTACAAGAAGGAATCGCCGGGTGGGTATTTTTAGCCTCTACGCACCCCAACTAGGCTTAAGAAGATGTGCATGAAAAATTATATAAGCTTTGAAGAAAGGCTGCACCCCAGCTCAAAGGCAGCCTTTTGATTTTTCAGGGGAGATCAAGAGACTTACATTGTGTTTATGGCAAAAATTTACAGCTTGCAGTGTCTGCCAAGTTATGCTCTTCACAAGATGTTCTGGTACCCTAAAGAAAACAGAGAAGCAGTATAACCACATTTTTAGAGTAATTGTGGGATTCAGCTCAAGGAAAGGAAAAATAGAACCAAGACACACTGAAGTAGTGAAAACTCTAAAGCGACACATGAGGTCACCTCACTGCTACAGCAGTCATTGCAGAGTTCCCAAATACAAAGAACACATGGCCAGCTCACTGCTGAATTCTAGGGGCAGCAAGTTAATGATCACGCCAGCACTGATGTCTACAGACCGGGCCATGCACACCCACCCGGGCACGTGGGTTCCTCCCCACACTGTTCCTCGCTGATCACGAGCTGCACCCCATCCTGT
>NW_004567114.1:38423540-38438419 GCF_000260355.1 Condylura cristata | reverse complement strand
TAAATAAATCTTTAAAAAAAAAAAAAAGGCATCTTCTCTAAGCATTAAAAAAATAGACAATGTGTGAAATGAACTACAGAGAGAGCAGAGAGGACACTTATTTTCAGAGACTTCCATCTACCAGCTGGACTTAACTTATTTTTTATAACAATTTATTTTTACATCATTTTGTACATTTTTTTTTTCGTCTCAATTGTAATTCCCATGGGTTTCCCATCACTGGACTTAAATGTTTTTATGATCAAATATTAAATAACACAGTTTTAGTCCTCAGCCTGAATGAATAAATAAACCAGGGAGGGAACTCTTGTAGTGGTGGTACAGATACCTAAAAAAAAAAAAAGTCACTGAATAAGAGGCCACTGCTGTCACAGACCAGATGTTCAGGAAATCCTCTCAGGCAGGCCAGAGGGCACTTGAACAGTGGGACGACGTGGAGGAAATGAAGAGCCACTTCCAGGAAGTCTAGCCGGGACAATTCTGGATCAGAATGATGACCCTGGGCTTGAAAGAGTTTCCTTCCAAATTCCTGATTCTAGTATACATGCTAAAACACTATCTAGAAAGAAGGGTCAGAAAATTACTACTAAGTAGTAGACACTGCAGAGGAAATGCTTTTTCCTGTATGTACTTTCTGTGCAAAAAGAAAAAAAAAAGGAACCTATTTTGATAATTTCATAAATTAAGTATTCATGTAAGGTTATCACTGAGGGGCAACTTTAGTCTTCAAGGACATTTCCCAAAAGAAATAAATAAGGACCTCCCTGGTGGTGCAAGGGGTCAAGTTGCAGCACTATGAGGCTATCTGTAACCACTGCAGCATGAGTTCAATCCCTGGCCAGGGAGCTGACCCACATGGTGCAGCAGACCTCTCCTGTCTGGCCCCCTGCTCACCTCAGCAGTGTATTTCACTAGACCAGCCTGTTCGATTCCCCACTCTGTCTGTGGTGAATCCACTCACCCCACCCCCCTACCCCCTACCATACCTCTGGCCTGTACCCTGGTTATTGTATGCATAAATAAATAAATCTTTTTTAAAAAAGAAATAAAGCAAAAGGAGCATTTGGAGGTAAATTATAATTGAATGTCATTAATGCTCCACTATGACTGGGCACATTAGCACACAATTCTCAAATGAAAAACTCTTTATAAGAAACCTAGTGTTTTCTTGGGCTTTTTATCACTCTATTTTTTTCTCTTGAATGCCAGGGCCTCTACTGTATCTCTAAGATCCTTTTCAGTTGATGACAGGTGACAGTTTTTCACTGTTGGAGGAGGGATTTACAAAGATGGAAAGGGAGAAAAACAGAATAAGTTCTGTTGTTAGACCAAACTTGGATTACATCTGAACAGAGGGTGCTGTGAACAGAAGGGTGGTGGGGGCACTGTCTTATTAAGGGCGCTCCTATATCTCAAGCTTCTCTGCTTGAGGCACTTGAAGTAGTGGTTTAAGGTGGTGAGAAGTGGGTAGAGTTGGGTTATATTTTAAAAATAAATTCCTCAGGACTTTCTGAGAGCCTGGATATAAGATACAGACAAGAATCAAGGCAGAGCACCAAGGTTTGAGCTGTGTAGCTGGTTTATGGTAGAGTCTACTGAGCAGACCACTGGTGGATGTGCGGGCTTCTGAGGAAGGGTGGGGATGGACACTGAGAAGCTGTTGGACACCCAAGGGGAAGACTGCAGAGGGCAGGCCTGACTGCAGACGTAAATTTGGAAAGCATCAGCATATTGATGGTATTTAGAGCTCTGGGACTGGGTGAAGCCACTTAAGGAGTAAATACAGTACAAAGAGGAGGGCCTGTCAACATGTAGAGCTCAGAAAGAAGAGGGGAATTCTCCATGAAATTGGCACTGAGCACGGAGTGATCTGAGACAACACTCACAGTGTCAAAGGAGAGTGAAGTGTTTCCGAGGACTTCTGCAATAAGGCGGTGATGGAACAAATCCCTCTGATTTCACTCCCTCCCTAAACCTGACGAGAGCTACTCAGTTGTTTTAAGAGTCAAAGATTACAGAAGAGATAATAGCATCACACTTGGGGATCCAGGAAGTGGGTGCTAACTGACAACACACCGTAGAAAGCTGAAAGCTAAGCCACAAGAAGGGAAAGAAGGGGAGCAACCACTTACCACAAAGAAGCCTCAGAAGCTCAGGAACTAGCAGCCATGATTCTATGGCAGGGAAGGAAAAGAAAGTGTGGGCAACCTGAGAAATAATGAGACCTGAGATCTGCTCCCCTATTCTTTTCCAGTAGGGAGCACACTTCCCCCTACCTAGTGGAAGGCTGGAGTTATGTTTTCTGGAAAGAATAAAGCAGAAAACATTTGGTAAATTGAGAATGTGAATGTTGCTTCAGAGATTAAATGATCACAGACATACAAATAGTGAGTGCTGAGATTCCTAGGCCTTATCTCTCACCAGGTTCTGAGAAAGCTGATGACCAGAACTTACTCTCTGGGAAAAATATAGGAGATTTTTTTTGGAAGTTCAGGAGGAACGATTTGCAGTTCCTAAGATTGGGGCTCCCTTAGCAAATAGGTCAGCTAGATGATCCCATAGTAAATTTCGGAGTTTCACCAAGAAACTACCTTACTTATAATCATGGGCATACCACCAGAGCTAATGTAATTCCTCCAGAAATCCTCAATAAGAAAGTTAGAAATGGGGACTCCCTGGTTGTGCAAGGGTTAGTCTCAAGCTCTCCCCTGCCACTGTGGGATGAGTTTGTTCCCTGGCTAGGAGCTGACCCACATGGCATGGCAGACCTCTCCTCTCTAACCCGCTGCTCCCCTCAGCAGTGTACTTCATGGATCTGCCTACTCTGCTCCCCACTCTCTCTGGTGAGTCCTCCCAGCACACCTCTGGTCTGTATGCCAGTTTTTGTATGCATAAATAAATAAATAAATCTTTTTTTTTTTAAAAGAAAGAGACAAAAAAAAAACAATTTAAAATAATAGAAACTAAGTGTGAAGAGAAGAATTTTAAAAAGTTTTCATGGAGAATAAGAAAAGCTATTGCAGCTATGAAACAAGAATACAGCACTGTAAAAATACAGAAGGACCAGTCAGTCAGTCCAACATTCAAATAACAAGAAAAAGAAAGTGGAAAAAAAGCAAAGTATAGGAAATCACTAATAGGAGTTCATTTTTTTTTTTCTCAAACAGAAAGTGTTAAGCAAGTGCCAGCATAATGGATGAAAATCAAGGGCCATGTTTTCAGAATTCAGAATGCTATGAACAGAAGAGGAGATCTATACACTTCTGGAAATAAAAAATAAGCCTTCACAAAGAAATCGAAAGCCCCAATTTAACAGCACTGGAAGACAGAAAACAGCTTTAAAATACCTTCAAAATTCTAAAGGAATAGTATTTTCCACTATAGCCACTCACATACTACCTGGAATGCTATTCCAATATAAAAAAGAAGAAAATCCTGTTACTTGTGACAACATGGATGGAGCTGGAGGGCACTCCCCTAAGCAGAGTAAGTCAGAGGAAGATAAAGACTACATGGAATCTCAAAAATGGAATCTGAAAAAAAAGTGAATCAATCGATACAAAGACCAGGTTGGTGGTCACCAGAGGTCAGGGATGGAAGAAAGGAGTGCAAGAGGCACAAACTTCCAGTAAAATCCCTGAGGGTACAATATAAAGAATGGTGAGTATAGTTAATAATATATGAGTATATATGATTCAATATTGTATATTTAGAAATTGCTGAGTAATTTTGAAAGTGCTTATCACACACACAAAAAAGAATTACCATTCTGTGTAATGGTTTCAATTAAACTTATTCTGATCATCATTTGCAAAATATTTTACTTTTTAGAAGTATTTATTTATTTATGCATACAAGAACTGGGGTGCAGGCCAGAGGTGCAGGGGGAGGTGAGAAGATTCACCAGAGATAGAGTGGGAGCAGAACAGTCCGACTGACAAAGTAATAAGCTGAGGGGAGCAGTGGACTGGTCAGAAAAGGTCTGCCATGCCATGTGGTCACCTCCCCGGCCAGTGATTGAATTCTGCTGCAGTGGCTGGTGGTAGTTTGATAGTGCTGTGTCTTTAACCCCTGCGTCATCAGGGAAGCCCCATTTTAAATAAGCCAAACCACTTGGTTGTACCCCTAAAACGAATACAATGTTATATGCCCATTACTTATCAATTAAAAAACCCCATACCCAAACTAGATATTAATCAAGTGTGAGGTGAGGATAAAAAAGATTTTTAAACATGCAGGGCAAGGCCTTAACCTTTTTCTCTTTTTAACCTCTCAAGAGGCCCTCAAGGATGCACACCGCCAAAAAAGATTACATAAGAGAGAAAACTGGAGACCCGACACAGGAGGAAAGCCATGGGAATGTCTAAGAGGACAGTGAAGGGAGATGACAAGATGATAACTACATTCCAGGCACAGAAAGCTGCCCATCCAGACTGCAACGGCATGACTCAAGAGCCAGGAATGCTGAGGGTTGTCATCACCATGCTCTCTCTCCCTTATACCATCTTAAATAAATGTGAAAGGTTGTACAAACTTAAAAGTTTCAGAAGAGCCTGAGTGACTAGCCAGACCCTTAGGTTAAGGCAGGATTTGAGAGATGAAGCTTGTGTTGGCGAGGACCAGGAATTCTCTCCATTTCACAGTCTGTGTTTCCACACGAGGTAGGCTGAGCTTGGAGTGGGGAAGCCCTGAACAGTGACAGGGAAGGGGTCCAATTCTCCTTTCTTCATTGCCCTGATGAGCCCATGGGGTTTCTAAATGAAAGACCAACTCCCTCATGAATAAGCTCATCCTTAACTGTGAGGGAAGAAGGCACTTGAGATTTTCTCCTGCGCCTGCTTCTCCTCCATTATGAGATTAGGTAACTGACCAGACCTCTTTGTCACTGATATTTCAGAAGATGCCAGGCAGCATCTGGCTGAGTCTCTTGAACCCCTGGCCAGTGGATAGGTTGAGAGGGATTTATACTCCTGAAGGTGTCAGCTTCCTCAGAGCTAGAAATGGAGACATAGGCATAGTTTGGAAAATTGAGCAAGGACACTCTTTTTAATTTCTGATTCACATCAGGTGAAGGGGCTCAGGAAGGCATGCCTTCTCTCCCTGTTACCAGAGGGTCTTCCTGGGGTCTTCAGTTTAGTCACCTGCTGAGAACTATCGTCACTTCTCTGGACCCCACTGGACTGTCCAGCTAAATAGAAGCACTCCTTCTAAGGAGAGAGAATGGAATCTCTCTCTGCTGGGTTAGAGATGGCGGGGGTCCATTCCCGAATCCCCTACCTGTGTGACCTCATAGCATTCTTTCTGCTGCTTTGGGGAATTTTGTTTCGCCCCAAGGAACATAAAGGGCTCCCAACTGTTTGACTCCAAGGAAGAAGTCCAAGACAGGGCATCCTTAGAAATATCTGTAGTCTAGATTTCTTTTCAAAGATTTTATTTATGCATACAAAACTGGGGTACAGGCCAGAAGTGCAGGGAATCAGAGGGGTCACCAGAGACAGAGTTGGGGGCAGAACAGGCAGACTGATGAAGTACATTGCTAAAGGGAGCAGTGGGCAAGTTAGGAGAGGTCTGCTGTGCCATGTGGGTCACCTCCCCGGCCGGAGATCAAACTCACAGCCAAAGCGGCTGTGGCTCTAGCTTCCTAGTGTTGTGCTTTAATCTGTTGTGCCACCAGGGAGGGCCCTGCAGTCCTGATTTCTGCATGACTTTCTAACCAGTTGGAGATGGATGTGCATGGCCAAAATAAGTAAGTGGATTCAGAGAGAGGAAGACAGGAGATACAGTAAGTAGTGAATCTGAACACGGAATTGCAGAGGGTTTCCAAAGATGACTGCAAAGGGGTGTCCCAGGAGGACAGTGGGCAGCAAGCAGGAGCACGGCAAGCCAGGCAGACGGAGGATGGTGTGGAAGACAGGTAACACCAAGAAAAAATGGAACTAAACTGATGTGACTATGCTGTGAGAGTATATACCAAAAAGCAAGAAAAGTCAGCAATAGGTTAAAGAATATCAAACACATTTACAAAGCAGGAAAATATTAATTTGTTGGAAAAGTACAAAGGAAACACAGTAAGGTAAAAGTTTCAGCTACAAGTAATATTTCCTTTGACATAATTATGAAAGCAGTGAATTAATAAAAGTGTTATGTTACTGTTTGATAGGAATAGAAAAATTAAGCAGAGGGAACAGTGGTATCCCTCAGATAAATATTCATCTATCAGAAGAAGTCATCTATGGAGAATGTCTAAAAATTGATAAAGCAATAAATAACTGTGTCATTCATTTCATATAACATTACTTGGCTAGATTTGATTGGATAATAATTGCATACGGATTATTTCCCCCCCCCCCCAAGTTCATGTCATTATCTTTTCTTGGAAAGTTCTCTTTTGGCTTTGATATTAAGGAATGGTACAGGCCTCATAAAATGATTTGAGAAGTGTTTCTCTCTCCTATATTTACAATTGACTTCTAGCTACAATTTACTTACAATTGATATTATTTCTTTCTTAGATGTTGGGTGGAATTCAGTCATCAAACATTTTAATAACAGACATAAAGAAAAAATATTTAAACCCACATCTTTGGGGCTAAGGTAAATTGGTTTGGTTTGGCAAATCCTATGACCCATAATCCCATCTTGAGAACTTTTTTCTCTTTTTTTAAATACATTTTTACATCAGTCTTCATTTTGTGTCTTTTTCCACCTTCGTTGTAATCCCCGTGGGCTTCCCACCACCAATTTACAAAAGAAGAAAACACTATTTGTGGGGTGGTTCTTATCATTTAGCAGATCCAACATCAAAAGCGAATTTAATATTCAGCAATGAAAGAATGGTTAGATGGTGATATATTGAAATGTAGTATCTCAGTCATTCTGACATGTTGTAAGACAGAGGAATGCATATGAAGGAATATTAAGTGAAGAGCAGAACTGAAAGAGAAACCTCATCCTCTTACTGCCGAGCATGCTGTGCCTTGTGTGAAGTAAACACGGGTTGCTTCTACCATGGTTTTGGATTTGCACACTTAATTTTGTCAGCATACCAAGACAGTATCTATTTCAAAGGTACAGGTGAACATTAAACAAATTTACTATCCTGACATATAAACCTGGATGCCAATCTCTCCAAATCAGAAAGGCCTTGTTATTAGACAGATCACATGCATTCACTCAAACCTAATAAGCTAGCCAGCCATTTTCATCTCTTTAGTGTTGCTCTGTCCTGATGCATATGTTGGTTTCATAAACTAAATCTCAAAAAAGCAATCTTCTGTCTCTCCAAGTTTTGGGGAGAGGTTGTACTGTGACCCTAACATCCTAATACCAAAAAACAAAATGACAGAAACATAGACAACTGCTGTCTGAAAGTGAAGAGATCAAACTGATTCTTAAAATTCAATATACTTGTGAGAGAAATGATGAAAAAAGGATATGAATCTATTTCTAGCGTTTTCAATACAGAAGCTGTGCTCTCTACTACAGCTCTTCTGATATGTGATATTACAAGAAGCCAAACCATTCATCAAAACTTTGATGCATCTTAGAATAAATCTTATGTTTTAAATTTGTTCGTTTATAGTGTTCCTTAAGTCTGTCTTCTGTTTAACAGACCGTGGTACATGGTCACTTGGAAATAAAGTTCCTTGTACTTAACCCCATGTATCTATTGGTCTTCTTCTCTAACTCACCTCAGTATAAACCATTTTCTATTTCCAAGAACATATTTTAGCTAGTAGATTTGTTTAAACAATTATCTTTAAAAATTCTACCCATGCCTTGTTATGTCCTTTTTTTCTTCTTCTCAAACTATAAGCCATAAAATAACTGACTCCCATTAGCTTTCCAGCTCCCAAAAATCACTGTTCCCAAGCAACTCAATCTAATATAATTAAACCCCCTGCAACTTCTCCTTAGTACCACATAACTAAGGAACTTATACTAATAAGTTGAACTACAGTGTCATTTGCAAGCTGTCTAAAGAACAAATATCAACATACTAAATGTTTTCTGCCTTGAACACATAATTTCCCAGTATCAATGACTTCCTGAGGGGAGGTTTCTGTTCTCTTGGCTCTCTCGGGCTGTGTAAACTAACATGAAAAGCTTGTGCCATGGTCACTAACAAACCACGAGTCATCTTAATCCCATTTGCCCGGAGGTCATGGTGGATCATATATAACCTCCACCACATGGCAGAGCGAGCCATTGCCCAAGACTTGAAAAAGCAGTTGAGAGGCTCAGCCCCCAGCCACAGCATGTGAACGGGAGCTGGGATAGGACAAAAACCCACTGTGCTGATCTACAGCACAGCGTATCGTCCCCAGACAAAGATGGTATCCTGGGAGCAGAGCAAAATAAGGAGAGGAGAGGTTAGCCTTCTCTGCTCAACATCTCTTAAATCTCTTTATCTTTTATCTCAAAGTTTACCTCCTCCACAGTCTTTTTTTTATCAACTCACTTTGAATCATGGCTCCCAGAGTTATTAATTATTCTACCCCCCCCTTCTCCAGTTATAGTTGAATCACCCGAGTTTAGTCTTTCAACTGGACTTAGTCTGTAGATGTTATCTTCTAGAGTTACTTTTATTCTAGAATGGTTGATAATAGGTTGATAAAATGTGGTCATGCTTTCTCACTTCACATTTTTTCCCCTCCTAACTATCCCATACACACTCTACAAAATCCACCATATAAGAGAGGCTCATCTACAGAGCGAGGGCAGCACATAGAGAAGAGCTGAGAAGGGGAGAGAACAGCCACCGTCTGTGGTGCACTGCTTTAAGACACCCAGTTGGGGAGTGGGTGGGAACCAAAATTCAGCCTGGATTCTGCTCACCGTGGCAAAGAGCTATCTTCAGCCTCAGGAAGCACCTCCCTTTTGGACAAAAACTCACCAAACTTTCTACTCTTGTACAGAAAGGTATTGTGCAAATGTAGTGGGACAGCCAGAACAGGGCAGGCGGGCAGGCCTCCTAGCCCCTGGCAAATCTGTACTCTCTCTGGGCTTTTCCTCTCTTAACCACTGTCCTCTGCTGTAGCTGTTTCTGTGTGATGCACCCTTACTGCCTCAGCCTGAGGCACAGGTGAGCCCACTTAAGTGCCCGTACCATTCTCCAGGTGTCCACTATCAAGCACGCCTGCCCCAGGCCACATTCCTAAGTGCCTCCTACATTAGCACAGTCAGGGCCACAGGTCACAGCCACCGGCCCCCAGTGTACAAGCCTGCCCAATCTTCACTTCCCCTACAGTAAGGTAGGTAAAGCAGGATTAAATCAGCAGAGCCTTCAGTCAACCCCCTTCCAAGTATGGCCACCACTGCATTCATTTTGCATCTATGTTTGCTTCCCTTGGGTTTGTCACTAGGAACCAAAAATGTTTGACCCAAACAGCCTACCAGACACCTACCTTGCTTTGGGTCAAACACCACATTCATTAGCCATTAGGAGGACTTCCTCCTAGCCGTTGTTCTTGGACTCTTCCTTTCAATCTTCAGGTTCTTATACTTCCCTTCTATTCCCAGAGTAATTAATACCCTTCCTTCTTAGAGACCAAAATAGTTTCTATGAAGAGATACGTACCAAAGAAATAAAATTCAACCTAATAGTGTTACTGTGGTTTCTTCATGTAAACGATTCACTATGGTCTCTTTCCCAACACTGGTAACTCCTCTGCCACAGCTCAAGTAGCAGATTCAACAAGCAGTGGCTGAAAAAAAGTTCTAATCTGAAAAGAGTTCACTGATAACTCTCCCTAACGCATCTTGGTGCTTTGGTTTTTCTGTACGTGTACTTACCCTCTTTGGTATCTGTCCAACTCGTGAAGAACTGTGTGGTCACAATACTCGAACACCAGGTGAAGCTTCCGCTTCCTCCTGAAGACTTCAATAAGGTTGACCAGGTTGGGGTGCTTGAGTTGCTGCAAACACAAAGAGTAGGGTGTTAGATGTAAGTCATGAGAGAAAGCTTTCTCTAATTTCTACACAGTAAAAAGGAAGCTGTGTGTCCTTTAGAAACTTCAGATCTTAGATTAAAGGAGGCTCTAGACAGTATTAACTATCTGTTTGTTAGTAGCTCCTAAGTGAAACAGATCGCTGGTGAGGGTGACGAGAGATAAGGAAAGGCTAGAGAAGTGAGAATGAGAAGGGACATAGGGAATACAAACTCATCCTTTAAGGCTCAGATCGGATGTTCCTTTCTAAGAACGTCTCTCCGGATCTTCTCAGTGTCCAATTAATTGTTTAATGTCCTCTGCTCAACAGTATACAAGAATCTTGACATCAGGATCTGTGTTCTCTTAGTTACTCAAAATAAAGTCATTGTACCCTCAGCACAGAGTCTGGAATCTGATAAGTGTTCTATAATGAATTATGAGTAAATGAGTACATCACATTGATGAAATAATTTAAGGCAGAATTGAGAAATAATTGATTGATGAAATAATTTAAGGCAGAATTAAGAAAGACCCTCCAATCCAATGTGCCTAAATGTATGTGTCAGCAGGGAAGTGGGGGTGGGGAGGGGAGGAAGACACCTGTGCTTTGGCAGGGATAAACCTTATATGTAGTGTCTTGTCCACTTCTGTCCATAATCTTCCCAGAAACACTACAACTAGGTTAAGTAACTGCTGTGGAGAAAGTAAGAATGGTGAACTTTCTTCATGGCATAAAGAAATCTGGGAAGTAGTGAAGAGCACAAGTGGGTACAGAAGCACCTGCTCACAACTCTGGAGCCAATGCAGCCATTGCTGCCATCCCAATAGAACCATTGGGGCTTTTATTTATTTTTTTAAAGATTTATTTATTCATTCATACAGAACTGGGTACAAGCCAGAGGTGCAGGGGCGGTGAAAGGCTTCACCAGAGACAGGGTGAGGAGCAGAACAGGCAGATCAACGAAGTACACTGTTGAGGGAAGTAGCGGGCGGGTCATGAGAGGTCTGCTGTGCCATGTGGAGCGCCCCCCTGGCCAGGGAGCCAATTCACACTGAAGTGACTGCAGTAGCTTGCAGTGCTGTGTCCTTACCCACTGTGCCACCAGGGAGGGACTGCTTTTATTTCTTTTTTTTTAAGATTTATTTATTAATTGTTGTTCATTGTTTTTCACTTTTATTTTATTGCAATTTTTTTCCCCCTGATCCCTTACATTCCTGCTATGAGTGAAACCATCCAGTATTTTCCTTTTTTTTCTGGCTTATTTCACTAAGCATGGCCCCTTCCAGCTCCATCCATGTTGCTGCAAAAGGCATGAGTTTATCTTTTTTGGTTGCTGAGTAATATTCTATTGTGTATATGTACCACATCTTTTTAATCCAGTCATCTACTTTTGGGCATTTGGGTTGATTCCACATCTTCCCTATTGTAAACAGAGCAGCAATAAACATGGAGGTGCAGATGTCCTTTTGAATCAATGTTTTTGTGTCCCTTGTGTAGAGACACATTATGGGGCTGGATAGAGGGAACAGGGTCAAAATTGGGGGTGGGAAGAGTGCACGGGACTATGGTGATGGCACATGAGTGAATTGGTGGTGGGAAGTCCATGAGGATTACACCCAAGATGAAAAAATGCACAAAATGGGAATGATGTTAAAAATAAAATTAAAACAAAAAAAGATTCATTCATTTATCCATACAAGAGCTGGGGTAGAGGCCAGAGGTGCAGGAAGTGAGAGGATTCACCAGTGACAGAGTGGGATAGGAGTTGACAGAAATACACTGCTGAGGGGAGCAGCAGGCAAGACAGGAGAGGTCTGCTGCACCATGTGGGTCAGTTTTCTGGCCGGGATTTGAATTCATGCTACAGTGGCTTCAAAGAGCTTCACTGTGCTATGCTTTAACCCATTGTGCCACCAGGGAGGTCCCTTTTCATTGCTTTTAGTTCCAAGTTCAAGATGGCAACTCTCAAAGATCAGCTGATTCAGAATCTTCTTCAGGAGGAAAATGCCCCCCAGAATAAGACTACTGTTGTTGGTGTTAGTGCCACTGCCATGACCTGTGACATTGTTATCTTAATGGAGGACTTGGCAGATGAATTTGTTCTTACTGATATCATGGAAGACAACTAAAAGAACAGATGATGGATCTTCGAGAGCAAACCAAGTTTGCAAGCTTTTCCTTAGGACACTCAAAATCACCTCTGGCAAATACTATATTGTGTCTGCAAAATCCAAACTTATTCTCATCACAACTGAGACATATCAACAAGGGAGAGAAAACCGTCTCAATTTGGTCCAGTATAATGTGAATACCTTGCAAATGCATCACTGCTAATATTGTGAAATACGGCCAAAGCTGCAAGTGATTTGTTTCCAATCCAGTGGATATCTTCAGTTACATAGCTTGGAAGATAAGTAGCTTTCTCCAAAATTGTGTTATTGAAATGCCTGCAAACCAGATTCACCCCCCCCATTAGATAACGCTCACCCATTACACTGTCATGGTGGCTTCTAAGGGAGCATGGAGACTGAATGTGCCCGTGCAGGGGGTAGGGATGTTGTTGGTGTCTCCCAGAAATGCCTGGTTTAGGCACTGAGGCAGATAACAGTAGGAAGAAGTGGTCAACAGTGCTTATGAGATGATCAGACTGGAAAGCCACTGGCCTATTAGGAGCAGATTTGGCAGACAATATAATGGAGACTCTTAGGTGGTTCCAACCAGTTTCCATCATGATGGTCTCTGTGGAATACAAAATGTCTTCTTCACTGGGTCTTGCAACTTGGGACTGAATGCAATCTCAGATGTGGTGAAAGCGACTCCCACCTGAGAATGAAAGGCCTCATCTGAGGAAGAGCACACCATGTGCTGGGGAATCCAAAAAGAGCTGTGGTTTTAAAGTCTTCTACTAGCAACAAATGTGGTGAGTATGTGGAGAAAAAGGAACTCTTTTACGCTGCTGGTGGGAAGGCAAACTGTTCAACCACTATAGAAAGCTGCTTGGAGGTTTCTCAAAAGATTAAAAATACAGCTTCCAGGGTTCTTTCTGGTAGTGCAGTGGGTTAAAGCACTGCATATGAAGTTCTCTGAAGCCACTGCAGCATGAATGCAATCCCCCGCCAGGGAGCTGACCCACATGGCACAGCAGACCTCTCGTGTCTACCTGCTGCTTCCCTCAGCAGTGTACTTCATCGATCTGCCTGTTCTGCTCTCCACTCTGTCTCTCCCATCACTCCTCTGGCCTGTACCCCAGTTCTATAAGCATAAATAAATAAATCTTTAAAAAAAAAATAGAGCTTCCATATGACCCAGCAATCCTACTCGTAGGTATCTACCCAAAGGACAAAGGAACATTGACTCAAAAGGACACTGCACCCCCATGTTTATTGCTGCTCTATTTAAAATAAGGAAGATGTGGAATCAACCCAAACACCCCAAAACAGATGACTATATCAAGAAGATGTGATACACACACAGACACACAGACACACACACACACACACACCCACACACACACACACACACTGGAATATTACTCAGCAATCAAAAAAGATAAAAACACATGCCTTTTGCAGCAACATGGATGGAGCTAAAAGGGATCATGCTTACTGAAATAAGCCAGAAAGATAAAGAAAAATGCCAGATGGTTTCACTCAAAGCAGAAGTGTAAGGGATCTGGGGGAAAAAAAAACAATTTTAATAAAGTAGAAACAAAATCAATGAATAACTATAAATCAGAGACATTCTACAGGGGCAGAGAGGAGAATAGGATCAAAACTGGGGTGAGAAGAGAGCATGGGACTATGGTGATGGCACAGGGGTGAATTGGTGATGGGAAGTCCACGGGTATTACACCAAGATGAAAAAAATGTACAAGATGAAAAATGATGTAAAAAAAAATAATACATAAAAAAATTAAAGTCTTCTAATGCTGTCCCACTTCACAGTCAAGGTGTCAACAGGGTTTTAATCAGAGATTGTGCAAATTGTTCTTTTATCTGACCTGTAACTAAATAATATTAATACAGCCTAACAACATCTATCTCCCCATGCAGAAATGGGAATGGTTCCTAAAACCCTGCAGCTCTATCTTGATGCTGGACGGCAGTCCTAAACTGGTTAGTATAAAATAGTTCTACCACCTCAGGATTCCATTGCTGATGTTGTACGGGCTACAATTGCCCTTCAGACCAGATGTGTTTATAGAGTCATATAAACCAGATGTGTTTATAGAGTCACCCAACACCCCTGATGCAACTTCATCCCCCCCCCCACCCTTATAAGCAGAATCCTGAAATCCAACCTACACATCTAGCGTGACCTGTTTTGGGCATACCTGCTCTAAATAATCTTATTTTGTGTAATATATGTATCAGAATAGTATGTGGCTGTAAAATGTAAAAAAAGAAAAATCTGCATATTAGCAATGGAACCAAATATTATAGTGCCACACCAACTAAAACACCAAATAAACACTGAACAGTGGGAAAAAAGAGAACAGAAGAGGAAGCCTACAGTCTTCTTAAAACCTAATCTCAGAAGTCAGGCAACCTTATTTCTGCCTCAATATGTCATCAAAGCAAATCATAGGACTCACCCAGGAATCTACAAAGCAAGCCAGGAAGGAATCCCTATGGGGAGGGTAGCCCAGCTGTCTACCCTTCCCATGCTCAGCCCTTTACCTCCCATCCCCGAATTTAGCTGACTGAGGGAACCCAGGCTAGAAGAGCAGAAGGAACACTCAGCCACAGAATTATGGGAAATAATGTCCTTCTTGTTCTAATCTATGACATTTGGGGTAATTTCTGCCTCCTTTCCTCCTGGGAGAAGTTTTTTTTTTTTAATTATTTATTTATACAGAACTGGGGTACAGGCCAGAGGTGCAGGGGTGGTGAGAGGCTTCACCAGAGACAGAGTGGGGAGCAGAACAGGGAGATCAACAAAGTACA
>NW_004567114.1:38421841-38423440 GCF_000260355.1 Condylura cristata | reverse complement strand
AGAACTGGGGTACAGGCCAGAGGTGCAGGGGTGGTGAGAGGCTTCACCAGAGACAGAGTGGGGAGCAGAACAGGGAGATCAACAAAGTACACTGCTGAGGGGAACAGCGGGCGGGTCAGGAGAGACCTGCCGCACCATGTGAGTCACTTCCAGGGCGGGGATAGAACTCATACTGAGGCAGCTGTGGCTGGGCTTGCTTGCAGTGCTGTGTCCTAACCCGTTGAGCCACCAGGGAGGGCGGGGGTGGGGAAGTTCTTAATGCAGTAATAGATAATCCTATGTTACAATCAACAGTTGAGTTTTTTAAGACTACAGATTCCCAGGCCACAACCCAAGATTCTGCACTGGTCTTAAACAGGAAACATGCATCTGCTTTTTTCTCAAAAATTTCCAGGATTTAATATGTAACAAGAGGCATTAATTATAGACAAGCAGCAACTTCAAATCATGAAAAGTGGAAGGAGAAAAATTGAAATTCTTGCACTACATACTGTATAGCACATTAGTTCCAGGCCATAAGCAGAGAAGTGGCCAACAGTGAAATGCTGATGAAGACAATTATTTTTGCATTTTCTTTGTAAAACTCCTTCTATATCTTCAAGATGTTAGATTCTTGCTCCAGACATGACACTTGATGACACAAATAGAAAACAGCCAAGATACTCCAAATCCTCTTAGTCACCACTGGGCCTCAGAACAGAGGGTACTTCAAGCTATAAAACTCCATATTTATGTTACTGTACCTGGAAACTGTTTTGCCTGAACTAACATTTTCCAGACAAAGTGGGATAGAACTCACTACTGTCTTAAACCAAAGCTCTGTGTTGGCTCAGATGTATCTGAAATGAAAGGCAAAATGGGCTAAGCAGAGGCTTATTGACCCAGTTAGTGGAAGGCCCGAAATTTTCTTTCAGGTTGGAAAAAAAAAATCATTGCACTGGCCTGGGCTTTAGGTCTTAGATTCTCTGAATTCTCCATATTTTGTATGTCTTCCCTTACTTGTCATCATCTTCTAGACAAAGTAAAAATATTATCAATTCTACCAATATAAATGCCTTCTATGGATGCCAACCTCAGCATCTCCAACACCTGTCCACACTGACTGTGACCACCACTGGGCACTGCACAGAGGGCCTCTCACCTGACCTCTGCCTACCTTGCCACCCTCATTTCTTACAACTTCTCCCAAACACAATGCATTGCTCTGACTGCCTCTCACTACAGACCTGTGCATCCATCTCTCTCTGAAACAGTCCATCTTCCAGCTCCCATCCTTTCTGCTGGGCCTCCTGGGTCCCACCCAACAACCTGGGATGGACTCCAGCATGGGTACCATGTGGCAAATGAAGGCACTGCCACAGGGGGACTGAAAATAAATGATGACACCCTTCTTTCTATCACACCTTTTAAAAACCTGAGTTCTGGGCCCTCCCTGGTGGCACAGTGGGTTAAAGCACAGCACTGAGAAGCTAAAGCCACTCCAGGATGCATAAGATCCCTGCCCCGGAGGTGACCCTCATGGCACAGCAGATCTCTCCTGACCTGCCCACTGCTCCCCTCAGCAGTGTACTTCATCAGTCTATTCTGCTCCCAACTCTG
>NW_004567114.1:38398776-38421276 GCF_000260355.1 Condylura cristata | reverse complement strand
GCCATGTGGATCTCCTCCAGGGCAGACTGGGATCGAACTCAGTGGGAAATGGCTTAAGCTTCTTTGTGCTGTGCTTTAACCCGCTGCGCCACCAGGGAGGGCCCTGCAGGGTATACTTTTAAGTAATATGTAGATTTTCTCCTATTTTCTCCATCTTTGGTTGTTATAAATACAGTTTTGATATACTATTTACTAGCTAGTAGTCCTTAATTTTCTGTGGTTGTTTTTTGTTTTTTGTTTTTTGTTTTTTTTTAAGATTTATTTATCTATTCATACAAGAGCTAGGTTGCAGGCCAGAGGTGCAAGAGGTAGGGTTGAGAGTATTCACCAGAGTAGGGAGCAGAACAGGTGGATCTACTGAAATACACTGCTGAGGGGAGCAGCGGTTGAGACAGGAGAGGACTGCTGGCCATGTGGGTCAGCTCCCTGGCCAGGGATTGATCAAGCTTGTGCTGTAGTGGCTGAGTCGCATAGTGGCTGAGACTTAATTCCCTGAGCCACCAGAGTGGACTGTGGCCCTTAATTTCCAATTATTTAGTTAACTTCTCCAGATCTTGGTTTTTCACCCATAGCGTAGGAAGCTCTAGGATTGCTATGACAGCTTATTTCATGTAAATCACACATACAGTGTCAGGTACATGAAGGTTAATGGTTAAAATCACTATTTGGATTTCAACCTATTTTTATTTTTATTTCGGATAGTTTTCTCTATTCATTCAACAGTTGTTCATTTACTTTAATATGTATTTTCTCTATTTATTTTATTCAACAACTGTTTATTTAACTTTATTTGCATAAGGTGTTGGATTAGTCCTAAGAATAGAAAGACAAATAAAGCAAGCACTGTCCTTCTCCTCATAAAGCTTACATCCTAGGAAGGGAGACAGATATTTTAACAAGCATTTACAGATATGCTAAATGTTATAAAAAGCAAGATAAAGTGACCTGGTTTGAGGATTGTGGGTGGTGCAGGGAAGATGCCCTTGAGAAAATCAGCTGAGAAACACCTAGATCCCCAGAAACAGAGCTCTATGTCTTTAAATAGAGATTGTGCCCCTCCCTCCAAAGGCAGGCAAACTTACAGCTCTTCCAGGAGCAGAGAACAGTTTTCTCCACACTACAGTGAACTTTGCAACACATACAGACAACTAAGGTCTGTGATGTGTATTGTCAGATGGTCCCCTGGGAGAGCCTGCCACCAGCAACACAGGAAAATGTCATATGGCTTATAAACCACTGGTCTGTCTCACCCAGCCCCCTCCGTGAGATAATTTGTATATTATTGAAAATGGCCAATAACTTCTCAACATATTTTCAGAAAATTTTTAATTTAGAAAAATCAATCACTAAGACTAAATTCTAATTCAGACCTACATGCATCAATTAGACTTTTTAAAAAAAGATTTATTATTTATTCGTACAAGAACTGGGTTACAAACTAGAGATGGTGGTGTGGGTAAGAGGATTCACCAGGACAGAGTGGAGAGCAGAACTGAAATACATTGCCGAGGGCAGCAGTGGGTGAGACAGGAGAGGTCTGCCTCACCATATGGGTCAGCTTCCTGGCGGGGATCAAACTCATGATACAGTGGCTGCTGATAGAATTGAGGCTTAACCCCTGAGCCACCAGGGAGAGCCCTAGACGTGTTTTTAAATAAATTATTAACTCTACAGGTTGTCAGCATAGGGGGTGACCTCGAAGTATTCTAGAGCAGAAGGTATCTAAAACTTTGTTTGGCTGCATTGATTAATTCAACAAAGGTGCACAGAGCACCTGCCCTGTCTCAGGCAACCTTCTAGGTCCTGGAGGCACGAAGATTCAAGCATTAAACAAAGAAGTGTCAGGAAGAGCCTTCCACACACACAATGATCAGGCTGCCTGAGAGAACTGTCCCTGAAGAAGTGATGGCTGGGCTGAGACCTGGAGCAGGAGGAAGTCTGACTAGACCAAGGCAGAGGTGGTGGTAACAGCATGGCAGCTTCCACCAGAGAGACTGGCTCTGAGACTGAAAGAATCCTAGGCCACTGGAGGAACTGAAAGCAGCATGCTTAGGACTACACACATGGAATTGTGTCCAAGTGGGTCTTGCAGATCATTTTAAGAAATTTATACTTATCCTAAATATGATAGGAGGTTATGGAAGGAATTTTAGCAAGATGTGATGGGGTAGCATTTGGGTGTTTAAGAGCTTACTATGATGGTAAGAAACAGAACTGTGAGGAGGGGCGGGGGGCCTTCTGAAGAAATGACCTGTGAGGAGCCTGTTGATAACAGAGATGGCAGCAGCCAGGAAAAGGGGGGTGGGTACTGGGAGGAGGTGGGTTGCAGATGGCAAGACAGGCAGTGTTTGAGACATACTTTCTTTTAGAATCATTAGGATATGGAGATAGACTGGGAGTGAGGGGTGAGTAGAGGGAGGTTCCAAGAATGACCAGAGATTGTACAACAGGGCAGAAATGGTGCCATCACCATTTCACCATTTCTCACCAAGAGAAGGATTTTTTTTTTTTTTAGGAAAAAATGACTGGTTTTGTCAGATTAAGTTGGTGGGGACTCTGAAATATCAAAGTAGATTTGTTTGATTAGCTGGCGTTTGAACGGGAGATAAAAGCAGGGGATCCACAGGGGTGTAAGCGCAGCGCTAGACAAATACAACTGTCCAGGAAGACAGAGCAAGAAGCCAAGAGGCCCCAGGAACCCAGCACCCCTTGTACGGTGGATGTGGTGGATGCTGAGGAAGTGGAGAAGGATAAAGGCAAGAAGGTCCCCCAAGATAAGAAAGAAGATAGCAGCTCATGACACCAAGGGTGAGGGTAGCGGAGGAGGAAGTGGAAACAGATGTACTGAAAACCAAGTGAGAGAAACCTGGCCCAGGGGGATGAGGTGGCTGATGGTGCTGTCAGTGTGTTGGTAAGCCAGGCCCAGCTCTTACACACTTAGCATCGTAAATAAACTTCATCTTCTCTTTTGATTCTCCTGCCCAAGGGACAGAACTCTGAGGGGCATCTCTGGTCCTGAAACCAGTTTATAACAGCAACCTGGAAGTCTCAGTCATAGCCCCCAGACTGTGACGACTTGCAGTCATGAGGCATGGCTGCTCGCTTCAGTGCAGGGTCCCTCGGGGATTTGCAGACGCCTTAGATAGGAAGAGCCAAGCAACAGGATGGACATTTGTGGTTCGGTCACATGTGATCTTCACAGGAGAGACAAAAACATCATATATACATAACAAAGATGTAATTCAGCGTTCATTTAACTATAATTCTAGTTACCAGGATGCTCTTAAGAACAGCAGAGCCGGCAACTTCTGGCCTGCAGTCTCAATGGCATCATGAGTCAGGGCTGAAAAGTAGCTGTTTGCTTTAGATAAGGCCCCTGTGCTTTAGTTCACCTCAGTCCCCACCACACCTATCATCACTGACACCAAAGCCAAGAGAAGCTGCCCTTTATCATCACTCTTGCGTTAATTCTCTTATACTAGGGTTAAAGCAAGATATTTAATTTATCCATGTTTCTGTTAAATATAAAAGCAATAGACACAATTGCACATTTTAAGATAAATTAAGTAAAGTGTACTTAATTGTGGAAGTGACTCATTTCTCTCACATCTGCCTGGCCCCTGTAGGTATGACTTTGTGACCTCAGCTTTAAATGCTTCTAGATTAGCCAGTGTCCAGACCATTACATCTGTGATCTCTTGTATCCCACCACTGCCAAGGATATTCTGGGCTATATTCTTGTGGGAAGAGTGGAGGCTATTTATCCTGTTTGTGTTTTAGAGAAAATCAACAAACCATTTTTTCAGTGATGACATCCTGTTTTGTTTTTTTTTTTTTTTTCAAAAACATTCTTCTCCCACAACTATGGTCAATAACAAAAGAACAGAAATTAAAGCTTAGAGCAGGGGAATTGTCCTAGAAAAGAGTTTTGTTTTGTTTTGTTTACAAGCTTTCACAATTTTTGCACTTCACATTCAATCTCTGTTACATAAATATCATTGTTAGGACTCTTTTGTCCATTAACATTCATGTAGAATGGAGAAAAGTGATCACCCATCTTTATCGTAATTATTCTTCAGTATTCCCAAGGATCTCTATACTATTACCTCCATATTATCAGCATATTATTACACTCTCAAGGGTATGAGATAGAGCAAGATTAGAGCTTGTCCAAACTAAGGAACAGCAGTATCCAATTTTATTTTTGATTCAGAAATAAGTCTAAATTTTCCTTACTTAGACTTTCTTTTTTACCCATCTTTTTTTTGCTTTCTTTTTTAAAGGTCTAAATTTTTCCTTAACCCCATTCAAGGACTTTGAAATGATAGGTGATGAAAAGATACACTGAAGCATTCATATAATTCTAAAAGTAATATGTAGATGCAATGCAATTCCAGTGAGGATCTAAAAGGGTTATTTTTAGAAGGTGATAAAACAACTTTTAAGTTCAGAACTATAACTCTTTTAAAATTACCAACAGGTGAGACCTTTCTGGTGGTGTAAAGCATTAAAGCACAGCACTATGAAGCTGGCTGCAGCTGCTTCAGCATGAGTTCAATCCCCAGCCAGGGAGGTGACCCACATGGCGCAGCAGACTTCTGTCACACCCGCTGCTCCCCTCAGCACTGTATTTTGTCAGTCTGCCTCTGGTGAATCCTCTCAGTGCCCCTGCCTCTGGCCTGAACCCCAGTTCTGTATGCATAAATAAATCTTTAAAAATAAATAAATAAAATTACCAAGGGGTAACTTGTTTTATCAAATGGAAAACCTTTCAGCAAAGCATCTGTAATCATCAACATCACCAGTGTCATCACAATTACTACCAGTAGAGCAAGAGGATATTGACAAAGACATGAAAAGCAGAGGCAGTATGGAGCCTAGATTACCTCTCAATAGTTAAGGGACAGGGTTTGAACTGCACTGATACACTGAAACCAAAATGCCATCGTGGCCCCAGTTTAGAGGAATGCTTGCCAGTGGGCCTTGTGGTTATTTCCTTCACTCCCATATACATAATTAGGGTGGTTGCACTTGGCCGCTGACAAACCCTAACATTGGTTTCATACCAGTGGAGCATGAGCTAATTGGCAGAAAGGCTAACGAGAAGCCCATGAATTAATGCTCTCATACCACCACCACCATGACTGCTAGGTAATAAATCAGCAACAAGACCACATTCCAGAAGTAACTGCTGAGGTAAGCACCACCGTCAAAAATTTGAAAGATCAGGGATGGTGGCCCCCATCACAGCCCTACTCACTTCATCTAGTAGACTACTAGAAACTCAGCCAAATCATAGCTCCACCCACAGCTGCAGGGCCACATGCGGCATCTCTCCTGCAACAAGAAAACACTGGCATGAAATTATTGATCTGGTTAAATGTATTCTTTCTAATCGGGATTCCTCTCAAGACGCAGCACAGGCTAAGGATGAACACAGGGGATGCTTTCTTAGCTAATAAAGTGTTTGAAAAGTACTAGGAAATAAGTAATAGGATAGGTCTGATGGATATGAACATTAACAGATGTAGCCAAAAATTAATACAGCACCATGAAGATAGTTACAAAGCAAAATTGTTTGTTTTTAATGTATGAATGATAACATCAGTTAGTTTCGAAACTCTCGCCTTTCATTAATATAAACGAAAGGTGGCATTCAAAAATTTGATAACCAGTTTATTTTATCCAACAGTATTTTCACAAGAGCTCTTTAAAAGTTAATAAGTGATAAAGAAGGTTAATAACAAACAAGAAAATATGCCTGCTGCAAGCAACTTTGTGGCCTAAAAGACAACCTTGCCAAATAAAAGGGCAAATTAAAACATTAAAAAATAATAAGTGAAAGACGTAAGCTTGGTGCATTAAATTTTTTTTGCTTTCCATATGAAAAGCACAAATATTTAATGTAGTTTGACTGTTTCATAGCAACTATGTAAGTTGTCTACCTGCACATTTTATTTGCTGGAAATAAAAATAATTCCACTGGCCAAAGACAATAGCACAATTGCATTTTTTTATCACAGCATATTATAAAGTCATTTATTCTGTGTCTTCCTGCTCTGACAATTTTATTTTCTAGAATCTTAGGTGCAAGGCAGCTTATATGTAGGAGTACTTAGGGCTCTGCTCACTGGTGGTACGTACTTAATCTCCATACAACTTGGTGTTTTCAAGAAGGTAACCAGCCACTTGGTTGCTTTCTGCTTTTGTCCTTGAATTATTTGCCAGGCAGTTTTATAACTTAGGCATTTACTACACAGCAGGAATACAATCTTTCTAGATAAACACATTGTAAACTAAGCCCCCCCCCCAAAGTCTAATAAACAAACAAAACAGTGTGTTACTATTTGCATTTAGTATGTTATCTTGTAAAAATAAATTAAACAGGTCTCCACTTGTTGAACAAATAGGGAAAGAGGACAAGAGGATTTGTTCGGTTTCTTTCATTGTGGGTAATGAATAACCTGCTTTGTCTCCCATGACATCGACAACCAGTTTCCATAAACGTCCAACATGTATCTGTATGTTAGTGATGACCATGGAGGGGCCAGACCTGCCAGCCTCTCATCATTATATTTGCATAAATGCGCCAGATAATACAAAAGCCCAAACTGAGCCAGGGGCCAACCATTGCCACATTGTGTTTTGTTTGGCATGAGAGGTGTTTTCAAATATTTTGAGTGGCTGCTTTGGTGGGCATGGGTGGTAATAACACCTGAACACGCTAGACCCTATACCTCTAAAATGTGAAGAATGACATAAACCAAAGTTATCTCAAGAAAAGTAAATAGATTCTAATCACCTGTCAACATTTTAAAGTCAAATTTTATTCTACTAGAAGGAAACAGAGCTCCTTGGAGAAAGGGTTGCTTACAGAGCTGGGCAGGATGCACCTGGGCTCCTGTCATGCCCACCACGAAGGGCATTCAAGAGTGTCAGGTTATTTGTCAGGACAAAGGTGCTGGGTTCAAGAAGCCCCATGTGGCTAAACACATGATAGTTGAAGCACAAAAGAATAATGACAGTATGGCCTGTAACATAATGAATTTTTAAATTCAGGAGTTTTAGGTATCTACCCAAAAGATACAAAAACACTGATTCAAAAAGACACCCCCATGTTTATTGCTGCTTTATTTATAATAGGAAAGACATGGAATCAACCCAAATGCTCAAAAGTAGATGACTGGATTAAAAAGATGTAGTACATAGACAAAATGGAATCTTACTCAGCAATCAAAAAAGATAAATCATGTCTTTTGCAGCAACATGGATGGAGCAGGAAGGGACCGTGCTTAGTGAAATAAGCCAGAAAGAAAAAGAAAAATACTGGATGGTTTCACTCAAAGCAGGAGCATAAAGGACCAGTTGAGGGGGGTGGTCAGAAATAATAATGAATAACTATATACCAGAAACATTTTATGGGGGTGCAGTAGGGAATGAGATAAAAAATGAGGGGAAGGAAGTGCACTGGACTATGGTGATGGCACACGGGTGATTTGATGATGGGAAGCCAATGGGGATTACAACTGAGATGGAAAAAGGCACAAGATGATGTAAAAATAAACTATTATTTAAAAAAAATAATCCAGGAGTTTACAGAGAGCAAAAAGCAGACTTATGAGGTGGGCAATTTGAAGCAGAGTTCTTTTTTTTTTTAACAGAAAAATCATAACAAATGAATGTGGAAAGATCATTGAAAGTCACCATTTTATAATACCAATAGAATTGATCCTGTAAGGATCACTGGATCAAAGATACTAGAAAGCAAGGAAGTTACGCAGTCTCAAACTATCACCCACAGATTATTAGTTAGTTGATAAAGAGGAATCTATCTTAACCAAGAGATTACAACTGAGAGAATCAATTATGGAAATGCTGACATCATGTATTTTCTGAGAATGAGTGTGAGGGACACAGCACCACTATGTCATGTACTTGCTGAAAATATTTACTGTGCATCAAACCTTGTGGAAATAGCTAGACATTCTATATTGAGGCACATTCTGCAAAAATTGGACTGGCATTCTTGAATTCCTTAAGATGTCATGGAAACCATGCTGTGGTTCCACAGAAGAATGTCTTTGTTCATGCTGCATGCTTAGGGAAATGGTTCAGTCAACGGAGTGTGTGTGTGTGTGTGCGCGTGTGTGCGCATGTGCATGTGTGTGCGCGCGTGTGTGTGTGTTGGTGTGTGTGTGATGGAGAGAAGGGAGCCAGCTTCTAACAACCCATTCATGCATCTAGTTAAGGGTCTACAAGCATTCATTGTATTATTTTTCTACTTTTATATATATTGAAATTGCCTTCAAAACAAAAAGTTTTGGATAGAATGGCAGCAGATTTTGCGTGAAATTCTGATTTCTGACTTTAAGAAAACAAGAAGACTGAAACCGCAGCACTTGGGACCTGCAACCTGTGTAACGGAGCCACCACTACCCACTCTCCCCTCCCTTCTTGTGTACAGTCAGCCAGTTTCCCTCATTCACATTCACGTTATTGTACCATCAGGGTGACGCTCCCAAACCTCTGAGCTTGTGATCTCATAGAGACCATAACAGAGAATGCTGAACACATCTAAAATAAGTTCTACAAATGTGTTACTAATCCATTTCAATAAATCAAACAATTTGAGGAGAAGGTACCTAGAAAAACCACCAATCAGTAACAACAGAACTAAATTCTTAAAGAGGTCATAGGATTTCCCACTGAGATATTTACTGAGTGGGGACTATCATTCAGCTATTCCTGGGAAAATATTCCCTCAGCTAAGATGGGGGGGGGGAGCAGAAGCCTCTACAAACCACGAGCTCTTGAGATTGAATGCTAGCAGGGGATTTATTTGGTACTTTGGCAGCACTTGGTGGGATGCCCCAGACAGGAGCGCAGGTGGGTAAGCACTGAGTAAATGCTTTGATGGTCATACCTCCACAGCCTGGAACCACCCCAGGATGCTAGTCTTCCCAGGAGTATTTCTGATCTGATATTTTAAAGCAGTGAACTACTTAGGGGAGCCCCTGTGTGTGCTTCACCTCCAGCGTCCTGTTGGCCAAATATAAATGCCCCTTGCCGCCCTCCCATCTATGCATTTCTCACTCCAGCCCCACTGCTCTTTCCGATGCTCCGCTCTCCTGCCTGGGCTTCCTTAAGGCTGCTTGTCAGCTGTTGGGTATTTAGCCCAGCAGCACTCTGCTCCCTCAGCAGTCAGCGCCAAACAGCGATGTAAATCATGGGGATAAGGTGGGCCCAGTTCCAGGAGGCATTAGAGCCTGTCCAAGGTCACCCAGCAATTTGGAGCTGGCCCAGAAACTGGAGTTCCTAACTGTGGCTCCTATGTCTGAGCAGTCACAGCTCCTCTGGAAGGTGGTGGAAAGTGAGGAGACAGTCGGAGGAGAGGGTGTTCTGAGTGTTCTGTAGGTTACTACTGTTCACGACTATTAAAGGCAAATGACAGCATGTTTCTGGCACACACTCACCTCCTTATTCCCATGGCCTTTCTTTCAGATTTGTCCCCAAAGGAGTCTTTTTACACATTTTTTCCTAATCACTTTCCAATGATATTTTAACACCATAAGTGAACTCATAGATATCTTTATCTATGTACCATCTGTACATCTATGTAATAAAAAAGTTTGACTTTTTTGCACCCCTACTCCCAGAACCAATTTTCACCCTCTTGGGGGAGGGGGTGACAACCATTCCTATTAAGGTTACATATAATAACGTTTTAAATGGACATTTCCCCCCAATGCTCATCCTCACTTTTGTGGGTAGCTAGTCATATCTTTTTGCCTTCTAGAATAATCTATGAGGTATGGAATAAAAGATGGAAAGAGCAACTTTTCCAGCAAGAAACTGAACCCAAACTGCAGCCATGAGTGTCATGTCAGAGCCCTGCTGGAGAAAGGTCAGGACAAATTCTGAGAACCAGTCACTGGGAAACTTTAGGGTGTGGTGTTTGGTGTAACGTGATGGTTCTAATGTGTGGGAGCAGCAGGCTTGGACTTGGGGACACACAGAACTGTGAGTGCATGCAGCTTACTAACTAGGAGGCCTTAGCAAATCATTAACCATCTTGAATCCATTTGTAAAATGGGATATCAGCACCTCCCTTTTAATGTTGCTGTATATGAAATCTGTACATTCTATGTAACTCTACATGCACTTGCTCAAGTCTACTGGGCCACCCAATAACAATATGTGAGCCCTTCTTGTTTGTCACTTTTGTTTTTTTTTTTTGCATCTGGATGGAGGGTTGCCCACACAATGTCCTGGCTGCTGTTGTCAGCCCTGACATTGGTCTGAGCTACTCTAAGGTCACTGTATCATCTGCCATTCCACTGAAGATTGGCCAGGGACCCTCATAGTGGGCACCCCAGGCCCTTTACATTTAATTCCTCTGGGAGCTTCCACTCTTTCCACCACTACTGGCTGAAATTCTTTACACCCCCTTTCAATAGTTCTACCATTTTCATTCCACAAAGAGAAGGTTTGGCACCATAGAGGCTTGGGACTTCAGTAATAAAATTGTTGATTGGTAGGCTGGTGTTTGCTTTGAACTACATAGTCCTTTTCTTGTCAGACACACAAATATTTACTAAGGGCAAAGTTTGTTCAACCACAGCCACCTGTTTTATGCAGAACAAGTACCCAAAGTACCCACCTCCCGTTAGGAGGCCATGATTCCAACCCATCATGCCAGATTTTTGGATTGAAGATAGTTTTTTCCCCAAAGAACTTGACTTTCTCTGTAATCTGACTTCTGTCATGATTACCCTATTTACAACTAGGTTATGGAACAGGGCTGAATTCATTCCCTTAGATGTTATGGGTCAAATTAGGAGTTGTTGTACATCCTGGAAGAAGTGCTACATCCACAGCTTGGAAATAGCTGTGGATCCTGTTACATAAAGTTTGAGAATAGTGTATGTAAAGATATAGCCACATTCCAATAAAATTGGAACATTCCAATAAAAAGATCATGAATTGGTCTTTTATTATATTATTATAGTTACTTCTAGTCATGACCCATGTTAGTAACTCAAGGCTATGTCTCCAACAATCTTCTTCCTCCAAAAACATTGTTTTCCCTCTATTGAATAGGTATCATTGATCTACAAATATGCTTACTTTACCATATTAAAAATAACAACAATGGGCCCTCCCGGTGGTGCAGCGGGTTAAAGCACAGCACTAAGAAGTTAAAGCCACTTCAGTATGAGTTTGATCCCCAGCCCCGGAGGTGACCCACATGGCATGGCAGACCTCTTCTGACCCTCCCGCTGCTCCCCTCAGCAGTGTACTTTGTCAGCTTGCCTGTTCTGCTCCCCACTCTGTCTCTGGTGAATCCTCTCACCACCCCGAGCCTCTGGCCTGTACCCCAGTTCTGAATGCATAAATAAACATACCTTTAAAAATAATAATAACAATTGTGAAGAAAACTCTTTCCCTCTCACCATTCTAAATGCCTTCTACCTATTTCTCAACTTCCTTTTATAATAAAGATCCTCAAAAGAGTTGCCTATGTCACTCTGTTTCTGTTATCTCTTGAATTCTCTCTGATCAAGGTATTATTCCTATCATTCCATCAAAACAATGCTTGTAAGATTTTAAATGACCCTCATATTTTCAAGGCTAATGACCTTTGACGCCATTGAACAGCCCCTCAATCTTTCTCTTTTTTGGTATGATTCATTCTCTTTCTCTCTCTCTCTCACATTGGCTTCTTTGCTAAGCCTTTTAAGAACATTGCTCTTGGGAATTTCCGTTCTTGGCCTCCCTTAATGATTCCTCCTGATCTTCCTGACTTCCAAATTCTGAAGCGTCAGGGCAAGGCTCAGTCTTTGTACCTGCCTCTCCATTCCTCATCATGACCTGTTGTCGTGGTTATGTAGATATTTCTCAACTTTATGTCTCCAACCTAGTTTCACCTGAATGCCAGATTTGTATATTTCATTGGCCACTTTATTTATATCCTGGGTGGATTGATCTCTCAAATCCACATAATCTGAACAGAACTCTTGATTCTTTTTCTCCTCAAATTTGCATCTCCCTACATCTCCCTATTACAATAAAAAAATCTCTTTTCATTCTTCCAGTTACTGAGGTCAGGAACTTTTTACTTGTTTTTGATTTCTCATCTAACCACCGGATACCTTGGTGCTCTCCTCCGTCTAGAATCTGACTACTCTGACCCAAATCCAATCACCTGAATTATTCCAACATTTTTCTAACTGATCATCCTGCTAATTTGTGAAGTCAGAGCAAGCAGCAGCTTGGGGAATTCTCCTAAAATGTAAGACATATAGGGCATCTCTCTGCTCTAAATCCTCTAATGGTTTCCTTCTCATCCAAAATAAAGTACATAGTCCCCACTATGGTCCATGAGACCCTTGGACATGACCCCTCACCTCTGTAATGTCCTCTCTATTACCCTCATCCTCACTTACTTTGCTCCAGATGATCACCTTGCTCCTCCTACGACATACCAGGACCAGAACACACCCAGAAGCAACCTTTGATCTTTCCTCGAGATCCTTCTGCTTACTCTGCCCCACCCTGGCAGTCCACCCCCCCAGAACACCTTCTTCCTTAGCTGCAGCCATCATCCCTTACTTTTCCTTCTTGTCTTTATTTTTTCACAGTGGGAGTGTGAGTTTGAAAAATGGAAGGATAGTTGCTTTGAGCTCAGATATTGCATCATAATTTTATTACTGCCACTAAAATGGCACTTCTTTGCTCTTAAAGTAGAACATGAACTGACTGACTTTAACTGGAATAACTTTTTTTTAAAGCTTAGTTATGTAACCAGGAAAAATATGATTCAAAATAAAAATACTACAAAGTGGTTTGCACCATTATGGAAAGCTGTGTGGTGATTCCTCAAATTAGTCATATGAAGCTACCATATGATCCAGTGATTCTACTCCTAGGAAACTACCCAAAGGATGCAAAAATATTTGAAGGGAAAATTTCACTCCTATACTTATTGTAGCACCATTTATAATAGCTAAGACATGGAAAAAACCTAAATGCCTAAAAACAGATGAATCAATCAAGTAGATGTGGAATAGATACTATTCAGCAATCAAAAAAGATAAACTCATGCCATTCACAGCAACATGGATGAAACTAGAAGGAATTATAAGAGAGATAAGTAAGAAGGAAAAAGAAAAATGTGAGATGTGAGAGGAGAAATGTAGGTAATCTAAATAGAGGCTAAGAAAAAAGATGAAACTTGCAGGCATAGAGCAGAGAAGGGGGAAGAAGATGAGTCAAAATAAGGGAGAGAAGAGCACAATGGACCATGGTGGTGGATCACAGGCACTGTGGTAATGCGAGGTTTATGGGGACTACACACCAGCAATCAGCTATTGTACAAAAATAAACAACACTGTAGTAAAATAAAAATTAACCAAGTAATTATATTTTTTAAAAGATGGTTTGCAGTAGGACGTCTTGGTAAAGAAAGATTATATTTAGTCTAGGAAACAATTCACTAATACAGATACTGAATTTGTATCATCAAGCTGTCAAATGTCACAAAAATGTCCCAAATGTCACAAAAGAAAGCTTGTGTTGTTTCAAATTTTTAGAAAAAAAAAAGTATTTTCTAAAAATATTTGCAAAATAAGTTTCTTGATAATAGTTATTATCTTCAGGAGCATTCAGTAATGGACAGTTACAAGTTCACACCAAGAATGGGAAGCACTGAAATTATCATTGCTTACTTTTTTGTAGTCATATAGTCAATTATCTACATCAGAACACAGAGGTCCTCTTTGAAACAAAGCTAACTCCCACCTATTCATTACATGTCATATTCTAATGGCAACTTTGGTTTTCACCTTCAAAGAAATTCTGAAAATAAACCTTTTTTCCAAGTAAAAATATTTTCTGTTTGCCATAAACAATTAGTCCTCGCTCTAACACCATGGTCTCTTATGTTAACTTCTAGACTTTTTAAGGGAACATCCTCAGTCTTTAAAAAAAATTTTTTTTTCCTCTGAGACAGGGTATTATGATGCTCAGCAGTGAGAAAGATAAGGAGTAATGAAAACCTTTCATTTTCCTAGCAATCTGAAAACAGGTGAACGAACGAGTAATTTTCTTAATGGATTGAGAACATGAACAAAAGATAGTTCTGAAGTTTAAAAAATCATAAATGCTAGCAAAGTTGCATTGTGTTAAGTTTTTGTACCATCATAATTGGTGACTCTTGAAGAATCAGATCTCCAGGTGACCTGGGAGAAAATTAGATAGCTCACAGAATCTCTGAAAGTGAATACCACCTTTCCCTGCATTTCTGTCTTTGCTTTCTAATTCATCAAATAACTGGTGGCCTGCGCAGGGACATCCAGTTTGTGTCACTGAAAATAAAAGTCCTGTGTGTCAAAGATGTAACCACATCTCAAGGCATTTTTTAAACATAACACAACGCACTTTAATTTTTAAGCCCCTGCAAATTCATCTTAATGAATTAGTTACCTTGAGCATGCGAATTTCCCGAAGGGCAATTTTCTTTATGACAGGGTCATCTTCTGATTCCAGAAACCTCTTGATGGCCACCATTTGACCTGTGTCCCTGTTTCTGCATTTGAAAACAACTCCGTAGGATCCTTCACCAATTTTCCCAATTTTTTCATACTTCTCCATCACAAAGGGCTAAGAAGTTTTCTTAAAATGGATCTTCACATAGTTTGTAAATGTGGATTATAAAGTATTGACGTAAACAGACAGCACGAGGACCTTTCAACGATGGGTCTTAGTCAACGACCTGGAACAGAACAAAGGCACCTGTTACAGAATTAGGAGTTGACACACGTCCTGGGAAGGCTGGTCCCGAATCGACGGCAACGCGATCCAGCTGCCTTAGGTAACCCCATTTTGATAGTTCAAATGTAACCCGTCCGCCTAAAACGAACTGAGTTGTAAGACAATCTATCTTTTTAATGTTATAGTTCATCCGATCCAAGACACATGAGCTGGCTGGAGGACCGGGAGGGCTAAGGGCTTCCCCGGTTCTAATTTCGGGTCTCGTTTCCGCAAGAGGACACCGCCCGACTCCCCGCGGGGGCGGCGGCGAGGCATGGAAGGGACAGCTCGGCTCCGCGAGGCGCCAGCCCCGCGCCGGTGCCACCAGCTCAGGGGCACAGGCCCGCGTGGCCCCGAGCCCGAGGGGCCACCTCCTCCACCCCGCTGCGCAGTCGCCGCAAAAGGCACACAGCGCAGCCTCTAGCCCCCCGAACTTCTGCCCCGCTCCTCGACCGGCGTAGCACAACCCCGAGGGGCGCCACGTGGAGACTGGGCCTGCTGGACCCGAGCCCGCGCCTCCATCCCGCCGGGGACTCACGGCGTGGCGGCGGCTGGGCCTGGTCTGGCTCCCGCCTCGCCGACTTTCGCCAGCCTCTTCTCGCCGCCGGCCAGGCCAGCGATCCCTATGGGAACCGGCCCCAGCTCCCGCGGACTGGGCGGAGCCGCGGCGCCCCAGCTCCTCTCCGGGAGCCCCGCGCGGTCCTGGCTGCGGGGAAAGGCCCCGCGGGGCGGCCCTCGGGCCTAGGAGGAGCGGTTCCGATCCTGGGCCTGGGTCCCTGCACGTCCCCCTGCCGGAAGAGGGGGCCTGCAAGATCGCAAATTCCTGCAGTTCAGGAAGAACACGCAGCCAAAAAAGCCTGGGGGGAAGATGCAGGCCCTACGAAGACCCCTCCTCACTCGCCCTCCCCCACTCTGGGAACCTCAAAGGGATTAGTGGCCCAGCACTTTACATAACTGTGATTACTCCCCTGTGCCTCCCCGCCTCCACTAATATGCAAACCCCCTTAAAGGCAGCTTCTGAGTCCTGATCAGTGCTTGCTCTAGCATCCAGTCGATGGATGAAGGAACGAATGAATGCCAGCAAACAGAGGAAAAGAGGAAGAGGAAGGTTGAAACTGGTTAAAGTGAGCACTTGCCTCCATCAGCGAGGGCCTGGTGTGGGGACCCTCCGGCTCCTTGACTGTTGCTGTCCTGTAGCAGGGAGATGGAAGCTTATAGGACCTGCCTTGTTTTAGTTTCCTTCTTCCCACCCTCTCCTTACTAACTTTTACTCACTCAGGTCTGAGCACAATCACGGGAATTTGAGGGACCTGGGGAAATCAGAGAATAAGGTAATTTGCCACTGGGCAGATTGCCTCAATACTTTATCATCCATCCCATTCTGCATGTCCAACATTGAGCTAGGTGTTTGCAATACCTGAGGAGGGAAGATTAATGTGTTATCTATTAAACTCTGCTGCCAAGCTGCTTACCACTCACTGTAAATCTGGGTAGTGTTCAGGAAGCGACTGCCTTGAAAAGGTAGCATACAAGAAATAAAACATTTTTTTAAAAAACGAAAAAGAAAAGGAAGTACACAGGTGGGCATCCAGGAATGGACTAGAGGTGGTCAGTGAATCTCCCAGAAATTGTTTGCAAATGACATTCACTACTGTTTACTGTTCCTCTAGTTTTGCCTTTCTCGAGCATGATCTCAATAAACTTATATATCAGGTCACCTTTTGAGGCTAAGCTTCATTTAACATAGGCACCTGAGATTCTTCTCCATTGTACTTATTAACAGTTCAGATGTACCATAATGTTCATACATTCCCAGTTGATGAACATTTGGATTGTTTTCAGTTTTTGGTGATTATAAATCAATTCACTGTAAACTTATATGTGTGATCTTTTGCATTTCTCTTGGCAAATAACTTTGGAGTACTTCTGAGTCATATGATAAGTAAATGGTACCGAGTGTGAGTAAATAGCAAAATGTTTTTCAAAGTAACTATACCATTTTATATTCCTGCTTGCAATGCCCTGCATCCTTGTTAGTACTTGTTATGTCAGTTCTTGATTTTAACCATTCTAATAAGTGACTGGAGGTATCTTATGATTTTAATTTGCATTTCTTTAATGACTAATGTTGAGCAGTTTTCAAATGCACTTTTGTCATCTGGACTTTTTTCACTTATACGTTCTGTAAGTGAAGAGGTTTTTTGTAAATTCTGTGGAATTTTCTATGTGGACAGTCATGTCATTTTCAAATAGAAACACTTTTAGTTCTTCCTAACTGGTATGTTTTTTATTTCTTTTTTAAAGATTTATTTGTTTATATATACAGAACTTGGGTACAGGCCAGAGGTTCAGGGGGTGAGAGGATTCACTAGAGATAGAGTAGAAAGCAGAACAGGCAGGTTGACTGAAATATACTGCTGAGGGGAACAACAGGCAGGTCAGGAGAGGTCTGCCATGCCATGTGGGTCACCCCCCCAGCCGGGGATCGAACTTGTGCTGCAGTGGCTGTGATAGCTTCATAGTCCTGTGCTTTATCCCATTGCACCACCAGGAAGGGCCCTGTCTTTTATTTCTTTATCTTGCCTTATTGAACTCTAAGCACCACTTTAAATGCAGCCCAGAAATCTCCATATGTTGTATTTTTATTTTCATGTGGCACAAAAATATTTTCTAATATTCTTGTGACCTCCTATTTGATACTTGGGTTATTTTACAGTGTGATGTTAAATTTCCAATTATTTGGAGACTTCTAGTTAATCCCATTGCTTTCAGAGGGATCCCTTTCTGTGGTTTAATTTATTTGAAGTGTGTTGAGGTTTGTTCTTTGGGCTGGAACATGGTCTATGTTAGTGTTTCTTTTTGACAATTAAAAGAAATATTTTCAACAAGGTGAGAAAGTCACTATGAATTTCTCCAAAACTACTCTGTCTGAAGTTCACATCAGGTTAAAGTTTGTCTAGAAGGTTAACACCACAAGGTTCAGTACCCAAGGAGCCGGAACTCTGTCAAGCCCAATGGTAGTTAAAGTAGGGAGCAAATGTACCAGTTATTTCTACCTAAGTGGGCAGTGAACCAGAAAGCTAGCGTGATTTGCAGATGTGCCACTTACTTTGTTTGGAGGAAGTTACAGCAAAATGTTACAGAACAGCTTTAAAAAGGGAGACAAATAGTTGATGTCACCACTTACCATAATACAGAGAAGATACAGAAGATATTATAGCCTTTAGACTGTCAAATTACAGTCTTTTCAGCTGGTAGGACTGAAAACGGTTTTGATATCAAAGAACTCTAACTCCTGAGAAGGATAGTTAAGAAATGGTCTAATATATGATGTCTTTTACTCAAACAAGTCAAGTGCAAGAATAATGAAGCAATATTTTCATTTTCCACTGACAGTTCTACATAACTGGAGAATGCTTCAGAGTCCCTGGGATAACACAAACAGCAGAGTGGTATTTTAATCACTTTACGGAAACAATAAACATTCACTAGAGTAACATGTAAAGGTTATATAAGAGGAAGAGCCTGGGATTTTCAGTCAGTAGACCAGTATTTCTACCTTCTTAGTAGGGTCTGCTGGTGTGAATGATCATTATAATTGCCTAAGCAACATCAACAATGATGGTTGATGAGTGTTTACTTTGTGGCAGCATGATGAGAATAGTCTTTTATACATGAACCTGTCACTGCAGTCCTAGGAGATGGCATCAAGGCTATCCTGAGGTTTCAGATGAGGAAGATGAATTTTAGAATGGGTAAGCCAGGAACACAAAGCTAGTGAGTTGTGGAGCTGGGCTTAGAACATAGGCAGTCTGACTGTAGAAACTTTGCTCCTAACCATTTTGCTAATACTCCCTTGTGCATAGGAGTTGGCAAGATGTTTGAGGGAACATATAGGCCACTGGAAGTTAACCCAAAGTACAGTGCACAATGTAGCACCTGCCTTAAAAAAAATTTTCAGGAAGGTGAGTTTGTGATAAAATATATAGTAGTCCCTGCCCCAGTTACTGGTACAGAGCTCCTGAAATTCTTGTCATATCCTAAGTGATAAAAGCCCTGGGTGTATCTTTTGTTCTATTTTGGTTACTCACGTTGGGCTCCTAGATGGGGGCTGGTCACCAAAAGAGACTAAGCCCTAGTTAGAAGCTGGGCATTTTCATCCCATTCCTCATTCTCCAAAGAGAAGTAGGGACTGGCATTGGAGTTAATAATTGATGATGCCTAAGTGAGGAAGCAGCCATGAAAATTCCAGTAGTACCAGGATTGTAGAGCTTCCAGGTTGGTGCAAAGGTAGATTTGGTGGGCAGTGGCATGTGTGGAAATAGCATGGCAGCTCTGTGCTCCTTCCCATATATCTTGCTCTATAAGTTACTTCTACCTGAATGTTCATCTGGAGCCTTTTATAATAAGCTGATAAACCAGTAAGTAAAATTTCCCCTGAGTTTTAGCACTGCACTGGCAAATGAATCCAATGCAATGAGGAGGTATGGGAATCTCTGATGTAGACCCTATTGATCACAAATGTAGATGCTACCTACAGCGAGGTCAGAAGCACCTAGACCTGTGAGTAGCACTAGAAGTGTGTGTGTGTGTGTGTGTGTGTGTGTGTGTTGGGGTGGGCTGTCTTGAAGCATTGAAGCAGACGCTATCTCTGGGGAGATAGTATCTGAATTAACTTCAATTCTAGGACACACAATCGGTGTCTAGAGAATTACTTGATTTAAGAAAAAACCTCCACACACAGTCACCAGAAATGTCAGAAGTGTAATGTGTTCTGTGTGAAAATAGAATACAGGAAAGAAACACACAGTAGGGTTTTTCCTGATAGAGGAAAGAAAAGCTAGGTATATCCTTTCCACTGAGTATGTTCATCATGCTTCTCATAGCAGCTGAGTGGCATGTCAGAGTAACGACACCTCATCTGAGTGCTGAACCTGGGGGCGATGCTTGAAGCTTATTTTTGCTTCCAATTATGTTTCCTATAAAGAAAAGGGATTGTGTCACTGTGATCTTATAATGACACGATATAGCCCTGTGAGAAAATAAAATAGTTTAATAATTAATTTCACTTACTTTAAGTAGCTTTAGAAAGGAAATGGTTTCCAGGACACTTAGCGAAAATAATTATTAACTACCAATCAGGGGCAGGTATTTTTCAAACCCAACATATTAATTTTACCTTAGTCCTATGATTGGACTTACTCCTCACTGGCTGGCAGGCATTCTTTTTTTTTTTTTTCAGTAGTTAATTTTTTCCATCATTTTATGCATTTTTCCATCTCAGTTGTAATCCCCTTGGGCTTCCCATCACCAAATCGCCCGTGTGCCATCACCAAAGTCCAGTGCATTTCTCTCCCCCCCACTGTTTTTGATCTCATTCCCCACTCCACTCCCATAAAATGTCTCTGGTATATAACTATTCATTATTATTATTATTATTTTATCACCTCTTCTGTTATACTCCTGCTATGAGTGAAACCATTCGGTATTTTTCCTTTTCTTTCTGTCTTATCTCACTAAGCATGATCTTTTCCAGTTCCATTCATGTTGCTGCAAAAGACATGTGGTTTTTTTTTTTGATTGTTAAGTAATATTCCATTGTGTATATGTACCACATCTTTTTAATCCAGTCATCCACTTTTGGGCATTTGGATTGTTTGCATGTCTTTCTAATTGTAAATAATACAGCAATAAACATGGGGGTACAGGTATCTTTTTGAACCAGTGTTTTTGTGTCTTTTGGGTAGTACCTAGGAGTGGGATTGCTGGGTCATAGGGAAGCTCCATTTTTAGCAGTTTGAGGACTCTCCAAACAGTTTTCCATAGTGGTTGTACTAGTTTGCATTCCCAGTGCAGGAGAGTTCCTTTTTCTCGCCAACATTTGTTGTTGCTAGTTGTTTGAAGATGTGTCATGCTCACTGGGGTGAGGTGGTATCTCATTGTGGTTTTAGTTTGCATCTCCCTTATTACAGTGATGTTAAACATTTTTGTTGGCCATTTGCATTTCTCCTTTGGAGAAGTGTCTTTTTAGCTCTTCTACTGTCTGGCATTCTTAACTACCCCATTTATAAAAGAACATGCTGAGGCCCTGAGATGTTGGTAGGAGCAGACAAGGCCACTCTGTTCTCAGGACTGAAGTCAAGTTTCAAACTCCATGTGTTTCCAAAGACCACAATCTGGTGAAGTGAATTGAGTTATGACAACAAAGAACACCTTGAGAAACTAAAGAAAAGCCAGGTTCTTCCTGAGCAGTCACTGCTGAGCATTATAGGTTTATAATTAACTTTCCCCCTTACCTAGAGATAATAGACTATGTAAATGTTGGATAACTAGCTTAAATAAAAGAATGCTGATTTATCTTTGAGTTTTATGTGGGTCTAGTCAGCAATAAATTATTTTCTTCCCTAGTTAACATAACAATTATTTTGTGTATATCTTTCCTATTAAACACATAATTACATTTATATATGCAGGCATACTTTTAAAAAAATTTATTTATGCACACAAAAACTGGGGAACAGACTAAAGATGCAGGGAGAGAGAGGATCCACCAAAAACAGAGTAGGGAGCAGAACAGGTGGATTGATTGAAATACACTGCTGAGGGGAGCAGCAGATGAGGCAGGAGAGGTCTGCTGCATCATGTGGGTCAGCTCCCTGGCTGGGGTTCGAACTCATGCTACAGATATATTCATAGTGCTGAGACTTAACCCCTTGTGTCACCAGGGAGGCCCTGGCAAACTACTTTTAAAGCACATTTTCTTCTAAATACTTGCTTTGTGAGTCTTTCTTTATTAGCCTCACGATTCTGGTGATCAACTTCAGCAAGTGTGTGTGTGTGAGCTGTGTGTGTATAGGTACACACACATACCACCAAGCAATTCCCACACCAGCTGGCCATGCTAAAATTCATCTGGTTGTGGTAGACTCATTACCTACTGAGAAATATAGCATCAGGTTCCACTGGCTCAGGGCTTAAGCCCACAAGACCGTCCTCTAGCTCTCATACCAATGGAAAGACCAGGTTGTTAGTGTGCCTCTGACCAATTAATTGTCTGTAAACCAGATGTTCCCACAACCCTCTCCTGGGTTGGATTACTTTGCTAGAGAGGCTCACAGAACTCAGTAAACCCATTTACTCATGAAATTACTGACTTATTACAAAGGATACTAAAGGATGCAAATCAACATCTAGATGAGGAGACCCATCTAGGGAGAAGCTAGTGTTATCAAGGAGTTTGAGGCTAGATAGTGGGCTGGCTACAGAAAAGCTCTGTCTCCCCTGCCTGGGAGCTCCCTAGAGTCCTTCCTTTGGGTTTTAGAGGATTCACTACACAGGTTTGAGACATAAAATCATGGCCCAGGGGAACTGACTCAACCTCTAGCCTTTCTTGCCTGCTCTGAAATCAGGGCTTGGGACTTATTCAGAGGCATTTGTTCCCCAGGCAACCAGCCCCATCCTGAGGTGTTTTGCAAAGTCACCCCATTAATATAAACCCAGAGGTGGTGGAGAGGGGCTTGTTACAAATAACATGGCATCCACTTCACCTTCAAAGCTCTGAAATATTTTCAGAATTGAGGACGGACAAGAATATTTAACAAAAAAATGTTTCTATTGCTCTGACCTGCTTTAAAAAATTTCTGAAGGTTTTGGGAATGATGAACCAGTATATATATATATATATATATA
>NW_004567114.1:38388182-38398676 GCF_000260355.1 Condylura cristata | reverse complement strand
TAAATCACATTATCTCACAACCTCAACATTTTTGCATTTTCAGATTTTAAAACAGCAACTCATGACTTTCAACAAGGAGCTCAAATGTCCTAAGAGCGCAGCAACTTTAACATGAAAATCCTGGTGGAGTCTGCGGCTAGTCCTGGGCCCCTGTCCTGGGCCCTGAGGTGAGGCATACATGCTCCTGCTTCAGATGTCCCCAGTTCTCAAGGTGTCCGTCTATTTGCCACTTCGGACCGTCGATTGCAAACCACACTTCATCAGAAGGCTATCCACATACAGGTCCGTGCTTTATGATCGCGTGCTGTGGGTGTCAGCCCTTGCTGTGCGCTGCAGACCGTGTCAGTGTGTGGAGCCTCTTCTCTGGCCTGACTCAGGGGCGAGAAGAGGTGGAGGATTCAGAGGACTGGTGTTTGCACGGTACCTTTCGCTTTTCAAAGTAACTTCATAAGGATCTGTGAAGGGTGAAGAAACATCTGGCATTTGAAGGAAACACAGAAAATTTGAATTGTAAAGAGCCAGAAAACAAATTAGTGGGAAAAACTGGCCTAGAAGCTGGGCTCTGAATTCTGAATTGTATTATTTCCACCTGTTTTTCACCTAGTGATTTCAAATTATATAGCTTTAATTATAGGGCTAAAAAACTACAAATCTGGGCCTCCCTGTGGCTTACAGGTTAAGTCTCAGCACTGTAGCTGTGGCCAGAGTTCAAGCCGGCCAGGGAGCTGACCTATATGGCGTAGCAGACCTCTCCTCTCTCACCTGCTGCTCCCCTCAGCAGTGTATTTCAGTAGATGCACCAGTTCTCCTCCCCACTCTGTCTCTGGTGAATCCTCTCAATCCACACACCTCTGGCCTACACCCCAGTTCTTCCATACAAAATAAATAAACAAAACCTTAAGAAACTACAAAACTTCCTTAAGAAAACCCAGTATTAAAATAAAAATATGTGTGATCATGTGGGGAAGAGAGAGGACAGGACATATGAATTATTTACATTTAAAAAAAGTCCCTCACTTTTATGTAAAATAAAATGAGATCTCATTTGTTTTACAAAAACATCAATTTCTTAAATGATTTAATACTTTAAGATTGTTCCCTTCCCTTGGAGAAGTTTGCTGCTGCTTATTCATTAGTATCTAGATTACTCTTTGTACAAACAGTAACCTCTGGTACCCTAGATACATTTTCCATGTCAACCAGGGAATTTTTGGTAGGTGTATATTGATCCAAAAGATCAAAATAGTTTCGCAAGATCGTCTTTAAACTGTATGCACCGAGGATTAGAGGAAGTTCATAGTTACAACCACATGCAGAAATCTTCTACTGTAAATAGCTTTCACAGAAATGGCTCATCATCAAACATCAGTAGTGAAATCTTGCTGTGACTCATCTAAAATGAACCCAAATGTAGATCCTTGTTTAAAAAATATATGCATTTAGACGATATTCTCCCTCCACCCCCCCACAAATATAATGAAACCCTTCATTATATTTAAATGAACATATTTAATAGCAACATATTTATTTTTCTGCAATATGATCCGATGTGATTTTTCCAGTGAGTATGAACTGGAGCCAGACAGCTTTGGATAAAATCTAACTTTGCTACAAACAATCTGTTAGAACTCTGGCAAATTACTCAACCTCCCTGTTTCCCTTTTGTCATCTGCAGCATAAAAATTAGCTACCTCTTAATGTTTTGAGGATTAAATCAGTGCTATATTCAGGTGAGTTTTATTGTTATTATCATCATGAGAGTCATAATCCCTTAATACTAAATTCTGTCCAGGTGGGAATTTCATTTACTTCTAAGATGTATTAAATAGTTACTGACTTTTTAGATTCACTTTGTATCTATCATCAAGAAACAAACCACCTTGTTTTTTACCACTCAGAGTTCTGAGCAACACTTCTAGGGAAGCCAGCGCTACCCATGCTCTGGGGACCATCTCTAGGAAAGGCAATGGCATGGGATGGAGGTCAAACCACACCCACATATTTGGCGTGTACACTTTTTTTGGCTGTGTGAAATTAGGAAAATTTGTGTTTTAGTCTGGGTTTCTTTCTTTTTTCAGTTTCTTTTAAAGTAGCCTTTTATCTTGCTATAATTGCTGATAAACATGTAATTGTAAAACTAGCCCAGCACCCCATTAACATTTTACCAGTTCCCCCCACTGATGACACCCTGCAAAACTACAGTATCACCCCAGGGTGTTCATAGTGATACAATCAAGGACAGAGCAGTTCTGGGCCCTCCCTGATAGCCCAACAGGATAAACACAGCACAATGAAGCTATGGCAGACAATGCAACACAAGTTTGATCCCCAGCCAGGGAGGTGACCCACATGGTACAGCAGACCTCTCTTGACCCGCCCACTGCTCCCCTCAGCAGGGTATTTCAGTAAAACTGCTTGTTCTGCTCCCTTCTCTGTCTCTGGTGAATTCTCTTACCCCCTATACCACTGGCCCAGTTAAGTATGCACAAATAAAAAAATGAATAAATCTTTAAAAAAAAGAACAGAGAATTTCTGCCAGCGCAAGGCACACCTGTTGTCCTTCCCCCAACTCAGACCCTGATTGTAAGTTCTTCTTAGACATTTGTTTATTTCTGGCAGCCAGTACCTTATTCTCTGTCTGATTTTGACTACTCTAGCTGTATCCCACATTTTAGCTACTGTGAATTATGTTCATGCAAATATGCATGTACAAATAGTTCTTTGAGATACTGTTTTGAATCTTCTGGGCATATACCCAGATGTGCAGTTGCTGGATCACAGGGTAGTTCTGTTTTTTATTTTTTGAGGAACAGCCATAGTGTTTTCTATGGCAGCCACACCATTTTACATTCCATCAACAGTACGCAACGGTTCCAGTTTCTCCACATCCTTGCCAACACTTATTTTCTGTATCTTTCTCGATAGCAGTCATTCTAGTGGATGTGAGGTGGTGTCTCATTGTGGTTTTGATTTTGGGCCCTGAGACCTTAGTTGCCAATCACAGAAGTCACTTCAACTACTTTAAGCAGAAAGGATTTACTAGATATTAAACAGCTTGTGGAATCTCCAGGAGAGTCACAGTCACATCTGGAGGCTACACAGCCAGAAACTACCAAACCGTCTTGTGGAACCAGACCTCAGGCTTCTGTCACCAGCAAGTAGATGGCTAGATGCTATCCAGCAAGTGTCTAGCATTTCTGGCCTGGAAGATCAGACTTCTCTTCACCGTTCAAGTCAGAAAAATGGCCTCAGGACAAACCACCTTTGTCCTTTTGTGATTCTCTTTTCAGTGTGACTTGTGTAAGTCAGTTTGAGAGAGCCCTTACCCCAGCTAATAAGGTGCGAAGGAAGGGGGCCTGGCTTGTGACTTGGAGAGTCCAGATTCACAATGTGGGGAATTATTCTAAGATAGAAAAGATTTTCAGAGACAGTCAAAAAGCATGGGAAATATCTACTGTATTTTTTACTCCATTTATAAACAAGAACAATAATTGTTAGTTCATTAACTTGCTTTAAAGATAAAGAGATGTCATGCATAAAATTTGCAAGTGTGTCTGTTTGACACATTACAGATGCCAAAAACCACCTTTTATATTCTCTCAATAAATGTAAGCTGTGAGTTACTTTTTATAAGACATCAGGCATTCTGTGGGCAGCTATCTGACACAATTTTAGGAGCCTCAAAGAATTCTCTGACTCCCCATTAATATCCCATATAACTTAAAGTTCCATGCTGTATTTTAGCTTAAAGTTAAGCTTTTGCAAAAATGCAAAAAGGAATACTGTTTTGGCTCTGAATCACAAATTAAAATAAGGTCCCACTTATGTTAAGAAGAACACTTAGACATTAAGAAGCCTACATTCAGGAATGCAAGTTGATATAACCACTATGGAAAGGTGTTTGGAGGTTTCTCAAAAGGCTGAAAATAAAGCTTTCATATGACCCAGCAATCCCACTGCTAGGTATCTACCCAAAGGACACAAAAACACTGATTTAAAAGGACACCTTCACCCCCATGTTTATTGCTGCTTTATTTACAATAGGGAAGATGTGGAATCAACCCCAATACCCAAAAGTAGACACTGGATTAAGAAGATGTGGTACATATTCACAATGGAATATTACTCAGCAACCAAAAAGATAAACCCATGCCTTGTGCAGCAACATAGATGGAGCTGGAAGGGATCATGTATAGTGAAATAAGCCAGAATGAAAAAGAAAAATACCTGATGGTTTCTACTCATAGCAGAAGTGTGTGTGTGTGTGTGTGTGTGTGTGTGTGTAAGAAAGAGAGAGAGAGAGACAGAGAGAGAAATGTAACAGAATAAAAATGAAAACTATGTACAACTATAAACCAGAGATATTTTATGGGGATCGGAGGGGGAAGTGGGATTGGAACTGGGGTGGGAAGAATGTACTGGACTATGGTGATGACACATGGGTAAATTGGTAGTCGGAAGCCCATGGGGATTCCAAAAAATGCACAAAATTAAGAACAATGTAAAAAAATAAAAAATATAATAATAAAACAAAAAGAAGCCTGCATTCAAATCCTTTTCTTTATAATTGACTCTGTGATCTTGAGCTACGGATCACCCTCTTTGTACTCATCATTAGTAGGAGGCTAAGGTGCTGACTCTCCATCCACCAAGCCCCATTGCTCCTCTCCAGTGCATGTGTGTGCTAGGGATGGGGGGTCTTGAGACAGGTGATACTATTTAAGGATACAAACTTGCAACAAGTAGTAAATAAACCAATCGTCTAATGAATACAGACAATAAGAATGTACTCTAAGCATATCCTGTGATAAATTTAGCTGGAAGGCAACAGCATTATAGTATATAAATGTGCTAAAGTAACACGCATAGCCCTTAAATTTACAGTGTTCATAGGTCAAATACATTCAACCAAAACTTAAAATTGTTTCTTCAAATTTTCTGTGGTCTGGTTCCCATCACCATTATTATCTTAGATCAAGAGTACACATGTGTACATCTAATCCTGCCACTCCCTCCCCGCCCAGTTTTCAAGTTGGAAAGAGATGGCTTAGTTTTTAATGTGATGTGAACTATAATATGCTTAATAACTATTCAGATGACACGGGCAACACATTCCTCAACTTCTCTGGAAAAGATAAGTGGACCCATCATTAAGACCCGTATCAAATGGTAAGTTGTACGAAAAGCCTTCCTGGCATCAGAGCTCTTTTGTTCTTATCCATTTCAAATCACACCTAGTGTGCATGGACCGCACTGGCCTTCTTTTGCTCATGTCTGTTTCCCTCCGGGGGTGGTATGTTGCTGATTGTCCTGAATATGCTGAATTTGGCTGAATGTTTACGCCTGCTCATAGGATGCACCTTTTGGCAGTGTTAGATTCCATGTGCATCTCCAAATGCTGACAGCAGTTATCACTCAAATGAAAAAGAAGGTGGAGTAACTGTGTTTTGGCTAATCACAATTGGCCAGATGAGAATGTTATTACTTTTAAGATAGATGTCAAGAGTTTTCATTTATTGTTGCTTTTCCACATAGTGACAGTTTTCTAAGTTGCTCGTGTTAAAACATAGTGGTGAAAAGTACAGAGAATTTAGCAGAACTACAAAGAAAAAGTAATCTACAGAGTTTTTTTAAATGTTAATTGCCAATAAATACCACATGAGTCTGAGTCTTTCCTTACCAAGTTGTCCCAAACAGTACTATTTATAAGGTGAATATACTGTAAAATGGAAGTGAAGCAAGTATACCTCCACTTATTGCCTTTAAAATGTCACTTTTATAGATATTAGAAAATAAGTTGAGGGAGAGTGCAACAGATCACATCACTGATGTTGCTGCCATTTGCATTGTTTCAGATGGCATGTTAACCTTTCTTTATGGGGTCATATTTAAAGTGGTCCCTATATAAAAATTTAGGTAAAATAGTGTCACTAGTTATTCACCTATTTAGTCTTTCAGGTCCAAATCCACCCTTTTACATTTTGTTCTGTTACAGCAGGGGAGCTGGAATTCTGCAAATCATATTTTCCAGAGCTCATTCCTGTCCAACTGGAGATGCGAAGACAATGGATAGTAAAAGAAAAACCTTCCCATTTCTTGCCAAAATTTAGCTGTGCAAGTTCTTCCTAGCTTCAGCTTCTCTTCGCTTTTCAGAACCTGCCTTATTATACAACTTCAGAGCTGTCAAGCATCTCCTCCCCCAAAGGTCTGAACCCCAACATCACAGGTCCCTTCTTCTAAGTTCCTTATGAGCTTGTGGCCACAATTCCTTCTAGAGAGAGCAGAACACCAGATTTCAATAACACCAATCTTGACCTTTTATTTCTCCCACTCTGTTGGTGGTGACTGCCTCCCGCAGTTATCTCTGAGTTTTAATGTATTTTTTTTGCCCTTCCTGGCTTCCAACATTGGTGTAACAATTTCCTATATTAATTGTCCTCTAATAAATATCTAATAAGGTCTCACTGATAGACTCTGATGGACCTACGCTCAATATTTTAAAAATAACTTATTCAAACTACTTTTCTAATTTTCAGAAAATTGGCAGGTATTTTTTTGACATCTGAATTTTGTAAGAGTTATACTCTAAGAGTCAAATAAACTTTTCTTAGAGCTATACCACCAATGAGTTACCGTTTTACTGTTTTGCCATATTTGAGAAATTGTTAAACATGCAAAATTAAATTTCATTATAACTTATCCTTAAGAGAGGGAAGAAACTACCTATTAGACAAGGAATAGAAGCCTTATGAAAGAATGTAAAAGAAGTTGTAGCTCCTGGGAGAGGAAACAGTGGAACTTAACTTGAAATTTGAGTGCACACTGGTAGGTTTTCATAACTATAAAATAAGAAATAATTATATACTTGAAAGCTTGCTACGGAGTCAGTGTGCATTTATATGGAACATTCACATACCCAGTGGCTGAGATGGATGTTCTGGCGATGCACTGTGGTCAACGTCACTGGTGTCTCTGCCCTTCAGTCATCACAGGACAACCACAATGAAGTAACAAAACTAGGAAGACTTAGATCTGAGAAACATGACTGACATGAATCACATACCAGAAATTAAGTGTCATATTTAGAGTGTGCTAAATCTTACACTTACCAAAATTACAGAGGAAAGAAGTTGTGGTGAGAAATCATGATTTAATGAACCACTGCACTCACATGTGGGGAGTAGTGGGTTTTTTCAGCTTCACTTGTGGCAGGTCATTCATAGCTGTTGCAGGCCACCTGCTGATTGTAGCTGTCCAGCTTCCATCTATTTTTCAGCAAGAGAAATTCAATGCCAGTTCCCTCCTCTGTTTTGGGTGTGTAACTCAGTGGAACTGTTGTTCAGGTACCTTATCCTCCACAGCCAAAGGATCACCAAAACTTTGCCTTATAGAATCTCTTTCCCAAAAACCCTAACCTCACATGAAAGGACACAGTGAAAAGACTGGTGGAGTAGATTCTTCCTGAGGGCCAAAAGGGGCCATGCCATGATTCCTTCTCCAAGGTCTTCTCTGGGAACAGTCCTTTTTTTTTTTTTTAAAGAGTTCTTTATTTATGCATACAAGAATGGGGTACAGGCCAGAGGTGTGGGAAATGAGAGGATTCACTAGAGACAGAGTAGGGAGCAGAAAGGTGGACCCACTGAAATACTATGCTGAGGAGAACAGTATGAGGCAGGAGAGGTCTGCTGCATGCCATGTGGGTCACCTCCCTTACCAGGGATTGAACTCATGCTGCAGTGGCTGGGGGTAGCTTCACTACCAAGGAGGCCTTGAGCTCAGTGCTGATTTTTGTCTTTAATCATTACAGTTAAACAGCAGTTCAAGAACCTAATTCAGAAATTTAACTCTCAATTATGTCAATTTCTTATATGATTTTTGTCTGCCGGGCATATCTTTCACTCCTTTGTTTCCAAATGCTGTTTGTTTAGATATAGTGTAATTTGGTGGTTTTGTTGGATATTGATGGAATTTTTCTCAGTGGTCATAAAGGGACTATTTGTCCTTTCTACTGTAGATGGACTAAGTTAACATGCGGAAGTGAATATGCACCAATCAGGTCTGGTGTCACAAGAAAACCTGCTACAGGAAATTAACATCTTCCATATTCATCTCTCCATTAACCAAGCTCTCCTGAGGTTTCTCCTAGCTAATAACTGGGAAGCTGAATCATTTCTGTGGGATTTCTCCCACAAAAGATAATCCTTTTGATAAGTTTCTAGGTTTGAAGACATCAGAACTTCACTGTTCTATATTATTTTGAGTGTGATATACCACAACATATTTGTCCTTTCTATTGTAGATGGACATTTAAATTGTTCCCATTTGAGGACAGATATGAATAATGCTATAGGAAGCTTCAGATGTCCTTTGTGATCATCCTTTGGGTACAGAACTAGGTTTTGAAATGTTGAGTCATAATGTATGTATATTTTACTTTAGCTTTTCAAAGTTATTATATCACCTGATATTCCTACCAACAATGTATAAAAGTTCCACTTGATCCAAGCTCTCATTCTTTTTCACTTCAGTCATCCCGGTTTTATTTTTTAGGGGCATTGTGTTTTTTAATCTCCCTGGTAACTAATGACATTGAATACCTCCTCAAGTGTTTACTGAATCTTTGGATATTTTGTTTTATTGAGGTACTACCAAATTCAGTGATTTGAAGTGTGCCAATTAGAGATTTTGTTTTTAGAGTTGTATGACTAGCCCCATAGTTTTAGAACATCATTGCCAAAAGAAACCTCATGCTGATTTAGTCACCCTTCATTCTCAACCACAAACCTCTTTATAGCTTTACTTTTCATAATCATTTCATAAAAATGGAGCCATTATGTTATAAATTTCTTTCGCTTGACATTTTTGATGTTCATCCACATATATTAGTATTTTGTTCTTTTATTGCTGAAAATAATTCTATTATATAGATAGGACTTTATTTATACACACAAGAACTGGGGTACAGGCCAGAGGTGTTGGGGTGAGAGCATTCACTGGAGAGTGGGGAGCAGAACAGGCCAATCTACTGAAATACACTGCTGAGGGGAGCAGTGGGTGAGACAGGGGAGGTCTGCCACACCATGTGGGTCACTACATGGCCAGGGATCGAACTTGTGCTGCAGTGCTTGTGGGTTGCTTCATAGCGCTGCACTTTAACCCACTGCACTACCAGAGAGGACCCCATATTTTTATTCATTTACAGTAGCTGCATATTTGAGTTACATTCACTTTATGGCCATTATGAGTAACGGCTGCTATGGATATTTGCCTACAAGTCTTTGTGTTCATATATTTTTTATTGGGCTTATATATGGGAGAATTGCTGCATTACATAGTAAAGCTATTTTAACATTTTAAGAAATTGCCAAACTGTTTTCCAAAGTGTTGCACTATTTTACATTCTTACTGGCAATGTGCAAGTACTCCAGTTTCTCTACAGCCTCTTACAATGTTTTGTCTTTTTATTTTTAGCCATTTTGGTGGGTGTTTGGTGTAAAATACTGCATTGTTGTTTTAATTTGTATTCCCAGACATCCAACGATGTTGAATATATCCCCATATACTTACTACTTGACTGTTACCTTTTGTGTATTGCTATTAAAAATCTTTTGCCAATTTTCCTTTTTTTAAAAAAAAATTTATTTATGCATACAGAATTGGGGTAAAGGCTAGAGGTGCAGGGGCAGTGAGAGGATTCAGCAGACAGTGGGGAGACGGCAGAACAGGCAGATGGACAAAGTACCCTGCTGAGGGGAGCAGCCAGTGTGACTGGAGAGGTCTGTTGCACCATGTGGGTCACCTCCCTGGCCAAGGATCAAACTCGGATGTTGAAGTGGCTGTGGCTAGCTTCTTAGTGCTGTGCCTTAACCTTTTGCGCCATCAAGGAGGGCCCACTTTGCCCATTTTTCTATTGGGTCATCTGTCATTTTCTTACTGATTTGAACATTCTTTGTGCCTTCTGGTTAGGTCATAAGCCTCTTTCCATTCTGTGGCTTTACATTCCTAAAGGTGTCCTTAGATGTTATTTTTAATTGTGTATTTTACCAACTTTTTCTTTTAGTCAGACTTAATGCTCTGTTTAGGAAATACTTGCTTACCCCAAATCCATGAAGATGGTGTTTTTTCTTAAAAGCATTCCATTTTGATATATCCTAGATTTATAATCTATTTGGTATTTGATTTCCCATTATTGTTTTCAATACAATTATTGAAAAAGGCTCTCCTTTTCTTCACTCTACTGCAGTTCATCAGTCATATACAAGACAACTGAAGGTGGGTCTTTTCTGGAATTTTGATTGTTTACATCATCTATTTTGTGCCAATATCTCATTATCTTTACTGCTATTACAGTTTTATCACAATGCTTGAAATCTAGAAGCCTGACTGTTTAGTAGTCCACTTCAAGAGTGGACTATTCCTGGACCTTTGCATTTTGTATAATTTTGGAATCAAGTTGTCAATTTCTATAAAATATCACTAGGTTGCATGATTTTT
>NW_004567114.1:38338203-38387547 GCF_000260355.1 Condylura cristata | reverse complement strand
AGCAGGGGGAAAGACCGAAGAGGTCTGTTTGCCAAGTGGATCACCTCCAGGGCAGGGGATCAAACTCACACTGAAGTGGCTGTGGCTGGTTTGCAGTGCTGCATCCTAACCTGTTGCGCCTTCAAGGAGGGCCCACACTATCAGATCTTCTAATTCACGATCCTGGCATAATCTACCAGGTTTTATTTCTTAAAGTGAAATTACTTCCTTTCAGTACACTAGTTTTAATTATAGAGGTCTTGCATGTTGTTTTAGTTCCCCTTTGGTATTTGATGGTTTTCTATATTATAAATATAATTCCATGTTGTTTGTTGCAGACATATGAGTATAAAATTGCTTGTTTAAAATGTACTCAGTAGCTTTTCTAAATTCACTTGTAATTTACTTCAAATAATGACATCTTCATTCCTTTCCAAATCTTCCATTTTTTGTTCTTAGTCTTCTTACCTATCCCATGACTATCATCTAGAGACTTCCATTCCTTCTCTGCTGTGCTGAATTTGCACCTTATTTCTTCATTCTGGATTATATCCATATTTTTGTGAAGCACACAGAGTAAGGTCTTTGATATCTTGTACAACTAAAAATGTCTACCTTTAACCTTAGATTTGATTAATAGCTCATTTGTATCTAAAATTTTAGGTTGAAAATCCTTTTAGCATTTTGAAAGCACTGTTTCTGTTGAAATTTGATATTCCTTGATGTTTGACCTTCTCTTTTCCTTATAACATATCAAATCTCTTTGACTCCAGTATCTCTGAAATTTCCAAACTGTGTACTTTACTATACATTGTGTTTGTTTATCTCACCCTTTAATCTGGAATCTGGAGTTCTTCAGTACTGAAAACATTTCTTGAAATACCCTATTGATTTGTGTTCTTTTCTTTTTGGAGTGCTGGGAGACTGGGTATTGGACCTCTTGGCTTATTTTCTCATATACTCCAGTATGCCCATTTCTTTTTGTTTTATTTTCTGAAAAATTTCAACTTTATAAGTCTCCTATACAATTACTTAGCTATGCTATCTCACTGTTTCCCAAGAGCTCTTTTTGTCTTTTGAAAGTCCTTTGTTTAGTATTTAATTTTTTGTCTCTTGATAACTGTCTTCAGCCTGCATAAAATATTTCTTACAGATGCTTTCCTTGGAACCCAACTGCTTTTTTCCTCAGATGTTTTACGACACTGATTTCCATCCCCTTCATTTTTAATAACATAGGACTAAAGGCACTGGATGGATTGTGGTGGTGGGCATTTCAATTCTAACTTTCACTACAGTTATGTACCTGTACAGTTTAAGACACCTTTGATGTCAGAAATTATTCCAGACTGCACAGAACTGACTCCTGCAATACTGTTAGTATGGGATGATCTGGCTACCAGGACTGAGAGAAGAGGATATTGGTCTATGTATCCAGTATGTAAATATTTCCTGTTTTGACTGAGGTCCCATTTAATGTATCCCAAATAAACAGTCACAAACCTACTGAAATCATATCATGTACACTTTTAAAGGACACATACTTTGTATTTCATTTGTATAATATTTTATTGTTTGTATATTGCATAGTGAAAAGAACAGAGTCACAAGACTCATGGTCTGGCTCAACTACTTGCTGTGTGAATTGGGTCAATCTCTTAACCTTGCCAACCCCTTATTTCCTCATATGAGACATGGAGATGATAATACTACCTATTTTATTGAGTTGTTGCGACAGTTATACTGTTTTCCTCTTAAGTAACTGGTGAGAATAAACCCACAATTTGCTACTGTTAACCCCCTGTTCATGACCATAATGCTAACTATTCTCAGTAAATGCATTAGGGTAACAGGTACCAAAGTGACACTTTATATTTGAATGTTAATAATAGCAACAGAGAAACAAACTCAAAAATGGCCCTATCTGTTCTTATTTTTAGAATACTGGTTTTTATAATACTTACTAATACTATCCCATCAGGAATTCAATTTCACTTAAAGATGTTTTTTCTTAAATCTACTCAAAGTGAATATGTGAAAAACCCAAGATAAAACATGTAGTTCCTTTTACAGTGTCCCCTCTGGCATAGTATAAGTAAAATACATAACACGGGCAGATAAATACTCCCCCCTCCCATTAGGGATGATAATATATAATGATTAATTTCTTATGCACTGTCCCTAATATAAAAAAAAATCACAGATGTATTATACTGCTTGTCAAGAATACATACACATGGTAGTCACATTTAGATATACACACTGCTTCTAACAATATTTCAATAATCATTAATATCGTCTGTATGAGTCCCTACAACTATTTATAGTTGAAGATACAAAACTCTTTTATAGCAAGTCTGCATGACACTATATTACTAAATACTGTGTTAGACAAAATTGAATGTATGTACTGAACTTTTACAATGTGTTTAAACATCCCTAAGACTACTCTTAAAAAGTAAACAAAATTTTCATACATTATAAAAAAATTTAAGCTGCAACCACCCTTTGCCAAAAGTTAGATAGATAGATACATTACACCACTCCAGCAAAAGATTAATAAATAAGGATTAAATATTCTATTTTACAAAAACATACAGAATGGCCCTTGGAAAAGTGAAAAGCTTACTTGATAATTTCTTTATCAAATGTTCATTACAAAAGAATAAAACATGGTATAAAATGACAAAACTCAATAAATTTGTCTATCTGAAAATAATCACATAAATTGTAATCTAAAAATATCATGGCACCCTTGTTACAAACATAATTTTTTTTTTAAAAGACTGTGTTTCCTGGAACTAGAGGACTATTTGTCTCATAGCTTTTATTAAGCAAACTTGATATAACCACCACACAGTGGCAAGAGATAGAATAGCTGTTTCCAGCTACAGAAAATATTGAATTCTACCTTAAAGTACAGATCATTCAAGATATAACCCATAACAGTAAAGCAAATCATAGTGTAGGTTGTACTGAATATCCTTAAAATATTTTTGTTTTCAATAGAGCATATTCATTTTCCTGTCATTTGCGATCAGTCTCTGTTGCTTAGTAACTATTTTCATGTCCAGCCAAGATGTAAAGATTGCTGTGTGCAGTAGGGTTTTCTGTTGGCCTACTTTCCAAAACGACAACCCTGCAATCAAACCAGAACAAAAGGCTTAAGAATGAAAACAGACTAAGTTTAAAAAACTAACATCAAACCAGAAAAGACTACCACTGTTAGCATTCTCATATAATTATACAAAGATCAAGACACATAGTCAAGTTCAGTTTTATATTTTATAGTCTGAAAACACAACTGATTCAAAATTGATTAATATGAATGCTGAAACCATTTCAGGATGAGTAAACAAGTTTGTTTACTCATATACGCCAAGGAAAGGTGTATAATGAAGCTCTGGGATGGAAGAAGTGCTGGGAGAATAAAACAGAATTGTAAGAAACACATCAAATTGTTCTTAGAGATATTTGAGAAGTTTTTCAAAGGTGAAAATGGGGTTGATTTCCCTTATCTCTGGAAGAAGGGTAGAGAAAAAAAGTTAAATAAAAGGATCGACATTAGAAGTACCATAACATAGATTTAAACTGTAAGGAAGAGAGTTTGTGGGTAAAATAAAAAATAATATACCCATGCAGGAAAAACAAAACAAACTCTAGAAGCAGAAATGGAACAAGGGGAAATTTCATTAATACTTTATATATTTGAATGCATGAATATTCTACTACTAGCATGATATGTTGCTTTTTTAATGAAAACATATTAAAAAGTAACATGCTTCATATAATACATTACAGAAGAGTAGAAGGAGAAAATTAAATTACCATATAGAACATGGTATATAATATATAATAATCCAAATGCCTCAAGTTCAACTATTATTAATATGTTGACATACTTAGGGTTTCTTTCCTAGACTGAGATACTTACATTCAAACAACAAAAGAAACTCTTAAACCACTTTAAAACACAAAACAAGCATTTTGGTAAAGATACATATGTATATTAAGATTAAAGAGCTGTACAAGTGAGAAAATGCAATGCCCTAAAATAAGTAGCTTGTTAGGACAAACAGTGACAGAGAATGGGAAAACGAAACAAAGAAGGAAAGTGAAGGAGAAAATTCTGGGCCAAAGGTGAAAGGAAACAAGTAACTTAAGAGAAAGGTTTCTGCTACCTGGCCTCCATACACAGCATTCTCTCCTACTATGCTTCAGAAAAGAGCTATTCACTCCAGGATCCACTGTGTAAGCCACAACTCTGTCAGTGCCTCTGGGAGACGCAAAAGCCTTCTAGTCATTTTACCAGGTGGACCTCAAGTTCTTCCTTTGTTGCAGGACTAATTGCTAATTGCCATATTTCAGGGGCTTACTATTTTTTAATCACGAAGGTACTTTTCATTTTCTGAAACTCCTTTTTATCCGCACATAGGTTTCTTTAAAATTTTTATGGAGTCATAAATCCCTCCCCCGCAAATATTTAAGCAACGATTGTGTGACTAAACTGAAATGCAAACCAGAAGTTGTCAATGCCTTGCCTAAGAATTAATATATACTATACTACAGCCAATTTTGTTGTAGTGGTAACTCTGGATGGGAAAATAATAAGGAAAGGGTATTTTATTAGCTGTAGAGGTAACAATACAGACTCTATAGAATAAAATCTAGGTTTTTTTTTTATAAGATAAGACCATTTCATAACTTGCCTTTTATTTCTTTCTTTCTTTCTTTTTTTTTTTAAAGATTTATTTATTTAGGGATACAGAACTGTGGAGCAGGCCAGGTGAGAAGATTCACCAGAGACAGAGTGGGGTGCAGAACTGGCAGATGGACAAAGTACACTGCTGAGGGGAGCAGTGGGTGAGACAGACGAGCTCTGCTGCACCGCGTGGTTCACCTCCGAGACTGGGGATTGAACTCACACTGAAGTGTCTGCGGCTCGCTTACAGTATTGCACTTTAACCTGCTGTGTCACCAGGGTGGTCCTGTCTTTTATTTCGATGACAGTGACCACATGATTCCTTCTACGTTTGACTGCTCTCAGAAGCTGGATTGAAGATTTTCTGACATAAAAGCAAATGGCAGGGTACGCATATTCTACTGGATTTATAAAGTAATAGCAAATAGAAGGTAACACATCAGTAAAATATGAAGTATGTCATGATACTAGGGCATAAATACCTATATCAGCAAATTTTGTCTTGGCTGAGCACTATGTCTAGATGATGATCTTCATACTCAAAAAAAAAACTGCTTATTTGACAAATTAAAATATTCTCTATAAAGACGATGAAAATTTCCTTAAGTTTCTGAGTCTTCTAAGAGTTCTTAGAAACACAATAATGACCTGATGGTATTAAGATACAATAGAATTGAAACAACCAAATGAGTACCTGTCTGAGCCTAATAAGCGGAAAACTCTGGTTTCATCTGAAATCTCCTGGGTAACCTATGAAAGAAAATGCCTTTTAGTAATATCTTAGTCCCATGTATTTAAACAATAATTTAAAAATAATTTAGCTCGAATAATTATTAAGCAGAACAGTGATTTTCTGGTAGACTCAATTCCTCAAATTAAATAAATTTCAGTAAGTTTTATTCATTTTTTTGCATTGCCTACTAGTAGAAACTAACTGACATTTATGAAACATTTACTTTAGGCATTTTACTTAAAATAATTCTTTGTGATATGGGTATTCCCATGCTCTTGTGTCTTACACCAGTGAGTAACTATGGTGTTCCTCTGCTCTGTTTTCTCCAAAGCTGTAGAAGATATTCAGCCATACACAGGTGCTACTCCAAAATGGGACGTTTATACTCCTGGAGGTAACCCTTAACCAACAGGAACAGCAATTGGTGTATAAATGTACCATTTCCCTCCACCTTTAAATCAAGCAGTTCTGAGATGTGTTCTACAACTCTTCCTTAGTGATTCCTATGGGATTAAGTCCTGGTTGCCCATACTAGGAATAGTTTATTAAAGTGTTCTTGGCTTTTTGATCTTCTTTATCTTAATATTCCTCTCTCCATCATTTGTTTTCTGGAATTTACTCCCAAATAAAATACTCAAACTTGAGTCCTTGTGCGGCAGCCAAATCAAAACTGGAATATAAGTATAAAAATAGTTAGGTATCCACCTCACCCCAGTGAGAATGGCACATCTTCAAACAACTAGCAACAACAAATGTTGGCGAGGATGTGGAGAAAAAGGAACTCTCCTGCACTGCTGGTGGGAATGCAAACTAGTACAACCACTGTTTGGAGGTTCCTCAAACTGCTAAACATGGAGCTTCCCTACGACCCAGCAATCCCACTCCTAGGTATCTACCCAAAGACACAAAAACACTGATTGAAAAAGATACTTGTATCCCCATGTTTATTGCTGCTTTATTTACAATTGGAAAAACATGGAAGCAGCCCAAATGCCCAAAAGTAGATGACTGGATAAAAAAGATGTGGTACATATATACAATGGAATATTACTCAGCAACCAAAAAAGAGAAACACATGTCTTTTGCAGCAACTTGGATGGAGCTGGAAAAGATCATGCTTAGTGAGATAAGCCAGAAAGAGAAAGAAAAATACTGGATGGTTTCACTCATAGCAGGAGTATAATGGACCAGGCGAGAAAATAACAAAAATAATGAACAACCATATACCAGAGACATTTTGTGGGGGTGGAGTGGGGAATGGGATCAAAAACGGGGGAGGCGTGAAGGGAGGGAAATGCACAGGACTATGGTGGTGGCACATGGGTGATTTGGTGATGGGAAAACCACGGGGATTACAATCGAGATGGGAAAAAAAAATGTGCAAAATGATGTAAAAATAAACTTTTGTAATAATTAAAAAAAATAAATGAAAAAAAATAGGTATCATTATAAATAACTATAAAAAAGCCTGGTATCAAGGAATTTGCACTCTAGCTGGGGTGATAGAATGAATAAATTTAAATCAGAAAAATTAGATGCAGTATTAGTTAGAGTGGATTTTCAGAATAAGTTGAGAAATGTTCCAATCACTTGTAGATTGGAGTGACTGAATATTAAAATGAAAAGGTTGAGATTTCAGTCAAGCTCAAATTGAAGGAAGAGAATAAGTAGAAAGAGGCAATCAAGATGAGCTAAAAAAGGGAAATAATTTATACTTGTGAACAATCTTATATATATTTCTCACCAAGAACAACTAATCTTTTGGCAGTAAGTATGATTATAAACTTCATTGAAGCAGGGACCTGGTGACATTAGTGACATGAGTGAGTCAACCAGATAAATCAACATTCAAAAACAGCTGATTTATATCATTTTTCTCTTAGAAACACTGAAGCTCCACATTCATAAAACAGATGGAAATCCTACTCATTTATACATAAATAAGAATGTGGATAAAACTAAGTATAATTCAAACAAAAGATTTTAATCTTTAAAATAAGCCCACAAATTTGTGAGGTCATGACATGCAAGAATTGTAGTGCACTGACACAGTTAGGCAATGTTTGCTAGTATTTAATCATTAGGATTCATTCCTCACTGTGGAAGAGACCAAACCCCTTCTCTAGCATGAAATGGATCTTTAGCTAGAAATGACTTTTGGAGACCCTTCAAATCCACTTAAACAATTATGTAACTCTAACCAAAAAACTTAAATATGCCATGCCTTAAAAATGGGAATATAAATAGTACCTAACCCCCACTGGATTATTATAAGCTTTGAAGGAGTTAACACTGGTAAAGTGCCTAAGGGGTTGATATTACTTATAATTATACTTTAGTATGCTTTAATAATAGTGTTAGTTACTTCTTTAGATTTTCCTTGTCTGATCCAATACCTTTAATTTAGAATTTTAACTATATTAAAACACATAATATTAAAATCTTAGAAGTATTATGTTTTATTAGTAATGAGTATATACATTAAATATAACATTAAATATTAAATATAAAAAATAGAGTATTAAAACTATTTTACAAAATATAATTATATTTATAGATTATCAAATAGGCTTATTAAATTTAGAAAAGTTTAGCGGTTTAGCAACCATATTGACAAATCACAAATCAGAGAAATTAAATTATATGAACTGATATTTTAAAATTCATTTGTGGTCACAGAAAATTATAATAAATAATAATAAATAATAAACACAAAACTAAACATTATTTCAAGGAAAAATACTGGCAGTTTTGTTCTACAATTTCATAGCATTAAAGTTACTAAGTATAGTAATGGAGGCTCAGAAGTAAAAAGGCATATAGTGATCATTTCAACATTTAAAATCCTTAGTGAAAATCACTGGAGATAATTTTCAAGAATTTTACCTCATCCGACTTGAAGCTTTTACCCTGCATTCCATGTTTCCAGAAAGCCAGTACACTGTCTTGAAGGCATACTAAAAAGGATAAGGGAGAACTGAAGCTAAAGTAAAGCACACAGTGATTCACTATACATTTTCTTTAACTTTTTAATGAAGATAATGGAAGGCTATTTGAGTTTGATGCAAAATTCCACTATTTAGAGATCATTAAGTACCAGCATTTTTGTGGCTAAGTCATGCCCAAGATCAAATAATTTATTGAGGAAAGTCATGTAATTTCTCAAAGATCTGATAAGCTGGATATCAGCATATTAATTTCTCTTTCATATAACATATCTTTTGTCTCAGGTGAATAAAATCATAAAGACAGTGAAGTGTTCCATGGCATAAAAGTGGTCATTTAAGTACTGTCACAAACTTAGAAGCTATTAAGGAAACATCTTTTATTTATGATCACATTTTCCCAGTTACAAAATTAATGTTTAGAAATAAACCTGTCCCACAAAACATAAGCAATACATTGAGCAATTATCATCTGTAAGCCAATTCTTAACTGTTATTTTCTTTTCAGTATTCATGTGGGCCACAGGTCTCTGTAGTCTTTCAGGCCCCACTGCTCACGGGGTTCACAGATTTGAGTTAAGCTTCCCTGCCTTCCTGATGATGACTTCAGACTTAGAAATGACCATGACCCCAAAGTGTAGCCACCACATGGTGTGTCTTGGTCCCTCCTGCTTCCCACCTATCTCCTATACAACCTTGGGGTAGACTGAAGATTTTGGAGGGAAACCTGATCTTCTCTCTCTACTGAAAATATTGAATATTGGACACTGGCATGCAATATCTAGCACATAAAACATTAGGAAACTATAAAGGTCCAAAATTCCTTTTATCCTAGCATTTACAGAAAGTTAAGATTTTCTGTTTCAATAAGTCATATTTTCCAATTGTAAAGTATATTATTTTTATTTAAGATGTTATACAGAGGGAAGAACATACTTTGTGATCAGACAAAAATTCAGTTGAGAACCATTAAAATATCAAAAACAATACTCACAAAGTTTCTAAATAATTAAGAACATGTTTTTAAAAGTATACACATGCAATTACAAAATATTTTCAAGGCCTAAATAACCCGTCTTTGTTTTAACTATTATTGACTTATAGTAAAATCATATCTTAACGTGCTCAAAATTATCCAGCCAAGATATATTTTTACAAGTTCTATCACCTCAGGGGAATACTTACTGCTGTATTACAATCAATTTAAATGAAAGCAATAATAAAATGTAGTAATTTTTATCATTAAACCAATGAGTTCTCATGATTACTAAAGAGTAAAATACTCATTGACAAGGATGCAAATTAAAATGGTATGAAGTTTCCAAGTTCTATGGGAAATTATTTACAGATAAACACAAGTAATAAATATCAATCAGATCCTACATGGCAAATCTAACACCATTAGTCACATCGTATAAAACCTTCATGATTTGGAAAAAATTAGGAGAACAACAATTCACTTAACACAGCAAGGGAAACAATGAACAGAAAATTTTTAAATGATTTCAAATTTTAAATATTCAGAAAACAAAAGATTTATTACAATCTAGATCTGCACTATCCAACATATTAGCAACTAATCACATGTAGCTATTTACATTAAAATATAAATTCACTAAATTTTGAAATCTAAAATTTTGCCCTAGTCATGTATGAAATAATTAACAGGCATGGTTAATGGTTAATGAATTTAAGAGCAGAGACCAAACATTTCTATAATCACAGAACTATGAGACAGTGTGTATGTAGACAATTTTAAGTATAAAAATGAACAAAATATGAGTATTCTAAATGCACTGAGAAAAAAGGAGGACTTACCTACAGATTCAATGCGAAAATCAAAACTTAGCTCAGAGGCCAGTTTCTTACTTGATTTTAGTTTTCCTTGTAGATTTACAATTTTTACAAATTCTTTAAAAAAAAAAAGTCAAGACTGAGAATGCAAATCTAATAAAGTAAATATAATTTCACATTTGTGTTTTATATGGACACCAAACAAATTCTTAAAAAAATTCAACTATTTTAATTTTAGCATGTCCATTGAAAAATTGTCATTAATGTCTTATACAATATACTCCAAAATTATCTCCTTAAAGGCAATGTTGCTTTTATTTTTTATATATAATATATTAAATATCTGCATTTTATATATAATAAATATCTGCATTACACATAATGTAAATCAAATAAACAAATGAATTAAACAAAGCAAAAATAAACTTCCAGACGATAAGATCAATTAACAGTTACCAAACAAAGGGGGAAATTAGGGTGGGTAAATCAGTTATAAGGAATCAACTGCATGGAACATGATAGCCCTTAACTTTTAGTGGTGAACTTAAAGATAAATATGTATATGTGTGTATATATATATATTATATATTGATTTTTAATAATGCAGCCCTGAAATCTATGTCATAATTCAATATTATTTTAAACAGAAAAAAAAGGAGGGGTTACAGCTTTATGAAAAAAGAATCATGGGCAACTGAAACATGGGGAGAGGGGTTGCCTTATTTATCTAAAATATCTATTATAGCTTTATGATCTTATAAGGTATCTCCACTATGAAGCCCTTCAGACAATACAAGTTGGGACAGGCACACAGACAAAAATCAGTAGTAGAACAATTTTTGAAATAACCCTGAACATCTATGGGAGGTCCAATAATATAAAAAATACTGGAATGGGTCAAATATAACAAAAAATATAATCCCTAGTCTGGGTGATTTTTACCTTGAAGGAATCACAGCATAAAATAAAGTGGATTTTAAGACTCAGAATGTTTTCTTTGGAAAACTGAAATTAGACCTGCTGCTAAAAGTTTTTTTAACTTCTCTCGTGCTTATAGTACAACACACTTCTATCAATAACATCACTGTGCCTACATGAAAAGAATCACAATTAGCAGGTGAAGACATCAAATCTTAAGTACCTTAGAATCTCACTCTGATATGATTCAAAAAGTTCATGTTATATGACTATAAGTCATCATATTACTAATTCTTTTTATTAATTATGGGATATGAAAAAGTTCTCAGCATAATCTTATACAGAATGTTTTTATACAACATTTATCCCAATGTTATAGCAGACTGTCTGATATCTTATTTCCAAGTAGGCAAACAAAATAAAGCAAAAAATTACACTGAATGTATTAACAAGAAGACAATTCAGGTATCTATAGTCAATTTGTAGTCATTTTTTTCAAATAAAACATAAGCTCACTTAAGCTAGAAAAACAAATATCTTGAACTAGTTTAATAAAATGAATTGCATGAGAAGATCTGTTATATGAAATAGTATTTGCAGAATAAATTTGAAAATAGTACTTACTGTCTAAACACACTAAAACGGTATCTCTCTCCAACTGTGTCACATGAATGGAATCTAACTGTTGATTTCCTTAGGAGGGAAAAAAAACAGTTACAGTTATACAACATGTTTTAAAAAATCAAGAGATTAGAAAGACATGTTCAGGCTTTGTAATTTAAAACTAATCTTCCAAATGTAACATAAAAATTATAATTTGTATGATATCTCCAAAATATGTATGTAGGTCAAGTTAGCATGTTTAAGAAGCTAAGTTAAATATTATATTTAGTTATTAACATCTTAGCTAGTTCTAAAAAGCTTACAAAAATAAAATGAAGAGAAGGTAAATATTCAGGGATTGGGGAGAAAGTTAATATGCATGTTATACAATAACCAGATTTTGCTCTGTACTTTATAGTAGTCAATAATAAGAAACAAGAATAGTTAAGTGAATCATAGCACCCCTGAGATAAAAATGGCCAATAATTCAGAAAAAGTCAAAGGATTCAGGAAACTATACAGAAAGAAATTTTACTGGTATTGGGGTGGGAGTTGCTTTATTCAGAGGACACAGAGTAACACATTGTTAAAAAAATACCTTTCATCACTGTTGATATTCACAGGGCTGCTGCTTTTAATATGTTAGGGCATCCTTGCAAAATGTTTTTTAAACTATACATCCAAACATTAACACAAAATTTTATATACAGCTGGCCCTTGAAGAATACTGTTTTGAAAAGCACAAGTTCATGTACATATGGAATTTCTTATAAAAAGACATCATTAACTAATGGTATCAATAAATACAACATAATACCATAAATGTATTTTTTTCTTACTTATGATTTTCTTGATTACATTTTTTTTCTCCAGCTTACTTTACTGCAAAATGTAATACTTGATACATGTAATATGCAAAATATGTGTTAACTGAACTTATGTCATCAGTAAGACCAATAGAAGGCTAACAGTTAAATCTGGGGAGAGTCAAAGTTAAAATGTGGATTGTTAACTGCACAAGGCTGGCACCACTAACCCCTACACTTCTCAAGGGTTAGCTGTATCTTATTTTGAGGTTGCATATTGACCTTCCAAAGACCAAACACTGAAGAATACAGATCTATAGAACTGATGAACTGTCCACCAGGCAACACTCAAAAAATATCTTTTCTTAGTAAATCTATAACCATGAATTTATTCAGCAAATATTAATTTAGTGATCAAAATATGCCAAGCACCATCCTAGGAGATAGGAATATTACAATAATAAGTAAGACCAAGATTAAAAAAGTCCTGGGATTGTAGACTCATTTTAACTGTTACAACTGTTACCAGTTCAAGACATGGCCTATGTTCACCAATAAACACATTCGGTGGTGTAACTAAGAATCATTTATGAGAATGGAGAAGCCCAACAAAGGTAACTGCTGCTTGAGGGTGATAGGAATGACTACCCTCAAGCAGAGTCCTGATCCTCTTCTAGAAGTAATTTTTGTTCTACCTTGGACATTTTATAATAGATAATATACTTCCTAATATATCATCCTTTAAGATGCACCTAATATAACTGCAAACAATAATTGCATGAAATGGCTGGATCTATACTATTATTATTTAATAACTAGAAAAAAAGATGGATGATTGGGAAAAAATTTTCTCACACAAAACTAGCAATAAAGGATTTATCACAAAGATATACAAAGAACTGATGAAATTCAACAAAAATAAACAACCCCATCAAAAAATGGGCAGAAGAGCTAAAAAGATACTTCTCTAAAGAGAAAATGCAGACGGCCAACAAGCATATGAAAAAATGTTCAACATCACTTGTAATAAGGGAGATGCAAATCAAAACCAGAATGAGATACCATCTCACCCCAGTGAGCATGACACATCTTCAAACAACTAGCAACAACAAATGTTGGCGAAGGTGTGTAGAAAAAGGAACTCTCCTGCACTGCTGGTGGGAATGCAAACTAGTACAACCGCGTTGGAAAACTGTTTGGAGGTTTCTCAAACTGCTAAAAATGGAACTTCATAGGACCCAGCAATCCCACTGCTAGGTATCTACCCAAAAGACACAAAAACATGGATTCAAAGACACCTGCACCCCCATGTTTATTGCTGCTTTATTTACAATTGGAAAGAGATGGAAAACCCAAATGCCCAAAAGTAGATGACTGGATTAAAAAGATGTGTATATGTCCAAAAGATGTGTAAATGCCCAAAAGTAGATGACTGGATTAAAAAGATGTATATATACATATATTGGTTGCGGAGTAATATTCCATTGTGTATATGTACCACATCTTAGATCACTAAGCATGATCTTTTCTAGTTCCAAAAGGCATGTGTTTATATATATATATATATAACATATAACATAATTGGAACTAGAAAAGATCATGCTTAGTGAGATAAGCCAGAAAGAAAAGGAAAAATACCAGATGGTTTTACTCATAGCAGGAGTATAAAGGGCCAAGTGAGAAAATAATAATAATAATGAACAACTACATACCAGAGACATTTTATGGGGGTGGAGTGGGGAATAGGAACAAAAACGGTTGGGGGAGGGAAGTACTTGGACTATGGTGATGGCACATGGGTGATTTGGTGATGGGACGCCCACAGGGATTACAACTGAGATGGAAAAGGCACAAAATTATGTAAAAATAAACTATTATATTATTAAAAAAAAAGATGGAGCTGTTTGCCAAAAATTATTTTGGTTTTTAAATAAATTGATTTATAACTTCTTTTAAGCAATGGCTACACAATAGAAGCATGTTTCTATATGGGCTGCATTATTTTCATAATAAAACAATGTCATTTTCAGCTTTCTGTTAGCAATAGTAGGAGAGCATACATCCAAAAGCATTAAACAGTAAGTTAAATAGAAAGGTAAGTGCAGGTGGATAGTTTATTCCACTGGAATTCCTATTTTATTCTACTGGAAATTATGACTTGACCCACAAACATAGTCCAGTGCAGATAGGAATTGTTTTATACCAGACTGTTAACATTTTCAGCAATTTAATGAACCAGATGGCATACTTTAAAATTGGTCATGATAGGGGTATTTATACCACAGGAACAGGCAACTGCTACAAATTAGGCTTCTCCAAACTGCAAGGACACTTTGGTAAACATTTACCAGGGCACCACTGATTCACACTTGTTCTAAAGTGGCATTAGTGTGGGCTCTACATCAACCTAACTAGCTGGATTATACAAAAACCTCTTTATAATTTAGCCTACAAACAATCAAAGCCAAAGATATCTATAACTAAAAGCATCAAACTTATGATATTTGTAACAGACTTCTTTACAAAGTGGTAAAGAATACAACAATGGTCAGTAATGCAACGGGCATAACTAAAACTTGCTTTTACTTTTTAGTTCATATGTAAAAACGGCTTGCAAACCTGAGGTTACAAATGAGTTTATAAAATGAGTTCCAGATTGATTTGTTTCAATTTTAAATCATAAACTTACTAATCTTTTAAAGACACTGAGATATGCCTGATAAAATCCTAGGCTAATAAACCATTCTTAAAAGTCCTAAATATTTCCCTGTATCTTTAAATGGTGAAGCTCAGAGGCCACATCAAAGAAGAATCTATTAAAATCTGAAAAGTACTTAAACACAATTATTCTAATAAGTGTGGGAGGGAGGGTGCAGGGGGTACCCACAGGAGAAAAAGGCATTATCTCTGCTTGAGAAGCTGATAAAATTTGAAAAGTTTCTTGGATTTAGTAAATACAAAGACAAACTGGTAATAAATAACACCTTTAGATTTAGGAGGTTTGGCTGAAATAAATTATCTCAGGTAAATAGATGTAAACTGTAATCACATGATCCTCTATGCCTGCATCTTTAATTCTAAAAGAGCCCATGCAGATTGAACCCATTCTGCTTCTTTTATATACAAAAGCATCAAAATTTAAAAATAAGGTAGAAAACACTTACCTGCACCAATTTCTGTAAACCATGAAGATGCAGAGTTCAAATTGATTGTCTCAAACTGAACTACCTGATTTGATTCAGTGCCCTTGCTAATAGCTACACAGACCATAGGGTATTCCTGTTCTGGTATTACCAGCATCTCAAAAACATTCAAGGGACTTGGCAAAGGAAAATCAAAGTGCTGCAATAAATAAATGGCAAAAGTTTAATTTAGAAACAATTTCCCCATTAATAATTTTCTTTTTTCTTTCATATTGTTGTTGAATAAAATCTAAAGAAAGGCTTTTGTTTTCTTGATTGATCTAATTCTAGAAAAGGACTACCTCTAAGATGATCATAAAGCAAATGAGTATTTTATAAAAATATGCTTTAGAGAATTGGGTGTACCAATCTTCATGGCTGTGAGGCTTCTAGTAATTATTAACTAAGTTAAAGAGGAAATCTCTAGAACACAAAAACCTCTAAACCAAATAAATACCTATATATAAAACTATATACATGTTGAACCCTGGATAGTAGCAATGCAATCTTACACTTCAGTTTCAGTTATACAGTCGTATTTTCCAAAGAAGAAAAATGCAAACAAATATGCACCTTTATCAGCATGAATTTCTGCATTGGCTCATACCACTGAAGTAAAACAATTCCAGACTGTAAAGCTCCACAGAGGTATTTGTGTCCTGTGTAAGGATTTCTGACTGGAAAGAAACCAAACAGACATGTCCAAAATATTGAATACCTTATATAAAAACATTACTGATTTAAATTAAAAGCAAAAGCTGAGTTTTATTCACCTGAAAGCTAACTCAGGTGGTGTTAGCTAAAATGTGGCTTGCCACTAATACCAAAATATGGATAAAAGTGGAAACTATTTGATTAGAAAACTATTTCTGTTCACAAGGATGACATAGTGGGTAGGAAGTAAAGAAAAACAATGTCTTCTTTTGGTTTTGCTATTCTTTCCCCTTAACTTTCTCACCTCAATTTGAAATTATATACATTTATTCCCACGTATTTTTAATATACAACATTCTTAAAGACAGGACTTTTTTTTGGTAAGAACAGTATTTTAAAGCACCAAAACATCTAAATTAGCATGCAACCTAAGCAGCTGCTTCTTAAGTTGAAAAAAGAGGGAATTTAATAAGAAGGTCTAGAATGCAAATGAAACCTAGGATTTCATTTCTGGTATAGCTTGCTGTATCTACTTAAGACAGATGAAAATATCAGTATTTTACATCGTACTGAAGATATAACTTCTTGATTCATGTGTATAAAAATTCATGTTAGTCTTTGTTTCTCCAATTTGACTCCCATCAATAATACGTGGCTTTTAAGAGTAGTTATTTACAATAAATTCTATCTTACTATATTTATGAGTTTACATTTATACTTCTGATACCAAACGCTGACCTGATGCTCTCGAGAAAAAGTGTTTACCAAATTTGCTTATAACCAGAGAGCACTTTGTAGAACTATGTAACATGAAGATCAATGTTAAGCTTGCTGATTAAACAAAAATAAACAGGAAGTTAGGACACCAGGATCCTAGACAGTGTTTCTTATTAATGACATGACATAACATAACAAATATTATATTGAGAATCATGAAGTGGGATAAGGTAACTATGTGATACAGAGAATTTAAACTTTCCCAGTAGGTCCTGCCTTTGTCTTTTCTTCTGGGAGCTAAGCCCAAATTCCAAGAAATGAGATGGATGTGAGTGTCTTAGTCTGTAGCCTGAATCACTAGATAGTATCACCATATGATTTATAATGTGGGTTGGCAACACTGGATAGTTTTTTTTCCCCTCTAACACTGGACAGTCTTCGGGAGGAGGTTAAGTATGACAGAAAGATCAACAATGTGATTTAGGATAAGGACTTTGGGTTATGCAATGACATTGGGGTCAGGCATGTACACAATCAATAATGCCCATATGATGAAGCCTTAAAAAACAACAAATACTGAGATTGGAGTAAGCATCCCTAGATGGCAATGCTCTGTGTGTATTGTCATACATTACTGTCAGAAAAGCTACCCTGTCCATTATTGCATGGGGAAGATAACAGAAGCTCAGTTTCCCGGACTTTATACTTCCTTTCCCTGGCTGATCAACTGATCTAGGATATCATCTCTGGTATAGCTTACAGATATCTACTTAAGACAAGATGAAAATATTTATCTAATCTATCTACATGTCTACTTATCTACCTATCTACCTACCTATCTATCTACCTACCTACCTATCTATCTGATATAGCTTACATATATCTAAAGACAAGATGGAATCAATCAATCGATCGATCGATCAATTTCTCTCTCTCCTTACCTGTAATAAACTATACTGTGAATATAACTCCTTTCAGTGAGTGTTCTTAGGTCTGTAGCAAAAGTTTTTGGTATCGCCCACCCCCATCAAAAATTGTAATTGGTATCAGAAATTAGATTGATCGTGTGTGAACTGGTCCCTCTAACATCACAACTGGCCAAACTTCTGCAATATTAATGTTCAACATGCACTATATATTAACTCTCATATAAATGAATGCTTAATAAATGAAAAGATATTAGCAGAGATAAGTCTTGTATCTGGTTAAAACCTCTGGGAATACTGAGCTCTGAGAAAATTAAAGCTGTTATGTTCATTCATTTTTATGTCATGTCCCTTTCTATGTAACATCCTACTAAAAGTTCTTTAGTTCCTCACTAAGGAATACCAGGTGGTGTCATTAATATGTGAGATATAAAGTAATTAAACTAAGAGTCAGATAAAGACAAGCTTAAAAACTAGCATTTTGGAGCTGACTGTACAAAGGTGGGGAGGGGGTGGTGGATAGGTAAGAACAGAAAAGGAAGGAAGCACAAGGGACTGTGGTGGTGGACTATGGGTGAATTGGGGGTGGATGCTCTAGTGTGGTTATACCTGATGTGGGTATCCAAGTGTTAGCTCAATTAAAAACAAACAGATAAATATATAAGTAAATTAAAGCAAGCCTACTTTCCTTCCTATTTGATTCTATAAGTATCTTCAGTAATTTTAAAGATGTTAAAAGCTCTAATCATCCATTTTGAGAAACACCATTTACTTACCTATGCAACATTTGTGGCAGCCTTTTGTATCAGGAATCTTTGTTGTTAAAGCGAACTTTCTGAAAACACAAGACAATATAAATGTACTCTACCATAGAGGTTTCCAGTTGCACCAGAACCAGTCAAGGAACTTAAAAGAAAACTATGTTAGCACTCTGACCCCAAACTACCTGATTTTATAGGATTGAGGCAGAGTCTGGAAATCTGTATTGTAAAGCTTCTATAGGTGATTCTCAAGTAAACAAAAACAATGACTTTTTCATTTTAGATCATATGTACTTTAAACTACCATTCGAAATTAAGACTAAGGAGTTTTCTAGTGAGCAAGGAATATGTTACATACAGACACTAATTCCAATTCTGGTAGAATAAAAATGTTTTTACCTTGGTAGTATGCGGTCTGGAAACCTATGAGTTTGAATATGGGCAGCTAATCCTGGCTTTTTGGCTTGTTCAAACAAAGCTATAAGATTATGAGAGTACAGCTGAAAGGTTTTTCCTATAAAAAAGAAACATTTTTATTAGAACCACTTATGGCAAAGAAATAAAATTTTTAAGCAAAAGAAAACATAATTACCTTCTAAAATGAGGAATCCAGATGTTCAAAAAACCAAGTAAAATAGAAAACACACACACAAACACACACAAAACAAACAAAACAAGTTAATACTACTTTGAAATACAACAGGCAAAATGATTTTTAGAAAGTAGGTAGCATTTAATACACAAGATGGGTATATTCTGACTCAAAGGTGATCTGGGCAGAATACAGGTAAATTTTAATACAGCCAGCACAGAAGGAAAAGCTGTTAAACATCTTTGTACAATGGACTGAATTACAATGATGCACATGTAATTATTTTAGTATAACATTGGTTACACTTGAGGTATAAACCATTTATTAGTGATTTAGCAAGTTACCCTGGAATAAAATTAATAGTGAAAGAAGTTTTAAGTAGGTAACAGACTGAAATACTAAGAAAAGTAAAGCAAATGAATATCATAAGTTGTAAGGGCAACAACTTCCATATAAGCAAAAATAGCTATATTAAGCAGGGGAATTAGGGCAAAATCTTGGATTCCTTATTGTGCATGATATGGTAATGTAACAAAACAACTTGTTTTCCTATTAGAAAACATAAACATATATATATATATATATATATACACACACACATATATAGTGTTATTCTCAACAAAATTCTCTGTATTCCCTCAGAATACAAATATTCTAAGACTCTTGCACTCCTTTTTCTATTTCCACTCTGCTTTGCAGCTAGCTAGAGAGGCAGTTGAGCAACATGCATACTCTTAAGTAGAAAGTTTTCTCTTAGTCACTCTGCTATTTCCCTTCATTCGGTTTCATGGGTCATTTTATTTATTTTTTTTAAAGATTAATTTATTTATGCATACAATACAGGCAAGAGGTGCAGGGGCGGTGAGAGCATTCACCAGAGGCAGAGTGGGGCAGCTTTGTAGTGCTAAGCTTTAATCAATTGTGCCACCAGGGAATATCCTCATGGCTAGATTATAGAAAGAACTAGTTTACAGGTTACCTTTTCCCAGTTATTTTTATAAGTATGTAAGATGTTCCCTGTATGGTTTTCAAGAATATTTCTAAATATTAATATTAGATTTCTAAGTACGAGTTGCAAGAAAAGCAGTAAGAGAGTCAGAGGAAACTATATAACTATGAATTTGTTAAACACAATTGGATTTAAGCTTATTTTCATAATTACATATTAACATTTTATTAAACAAATTTTAAAAAATTGGGGAAGCAATTAAAGTAAATGAGATTCAGTACTCTTTGACGATCCTGTTTTTTTAGAAGCCATTTTTGCATATTGAATAATATGCTCTTTGAGAAGCTATCATCAGCTCAGATACACAAATTCTTGAAGAGTCTCTAGTAGGCAGTTGTTAGTGGAAGAGTTCAAGTTATATACACTCAACTAAAATGACAGAATTGACATTTTTGGAATTAGGCCACAATTCATAATAACCTACTAGTAAGTAAGTCTGTATGACAGCATTAATGCTTTAAAGCATAAGTAGCTAAAAGGTACATTTAATACTAGAAAGTGTGACAATATAGTAAATACTATGCCAGGAAATAATCTTCACATATGTAATCACATAAAGAATCTAAAAGAGTATCAAAGACTTGAAGAAATATTAAAAAAACATCATAATTTTTTAAAAAGGTTGATTTATTTATGCATACAAGAACTGGGTCACAGGCCAAAAGTGCAGGATGTGAGAAGATTCACCAGAGACACAGTGGAGAACAGTAAAGCAGATTGACTGAAATACACTGCTGAGGTGAGCAGCAGGTAGGACAGGAGGGGTCTGTCACACCATATGGGTCAACTCTCTGGCCAGGAATACAACTTGTCCTGCAGTGGCTGTGGATAATATCATAGCACTGTGCTTTTACTCCATGTGCCACCAGGGAGGGCCCTATCATAATGACTTAAAACTCAAAATGTATGAAGGGATGAGTATTATTTTGGTGGTTCAGTGCATTAGGATTGAGAAAGAGAAATACTTAACTATCTGCTCTACTATCAGAAGGAAATCAAGCAGCAAATCTCTAGTCATTTAAATGGAAAATAGGTTTTGTAGGTAAGAATTGAAAAAAGTCTAAAACACCACCCTCCTACCCTTAACAACAACTGAAAAACACATACACACATGAATTAAAATAGACTGTTTTGGAACCCACTTGTTTATAAGATCTCAAAACATCCATTCACAATTGTTAGCATGTGGCGCAGGATAACATGAATTCTACTGGAAAATAAATGTGCAAAACTACAGTCTGGATAGCATCCCATTTCACAACAATCTACTGAAGCTGTTATTCTTAACATTATCAAACTGAGCCTGAGAAAGGGAAAGTAATGTGCTCAAAACCACAGAGAAAGGAAGCAGCTCCATCTGATTCTTCCCCTTCAACTGGTAATTCTCAATGGAAGAGAGGAACAAAGACAGTGAGGGTAAAAGAGTCTGAGTAGAAGAGGGTGGCTTCAGTTTGATAATTACTTTGTAATTTACTCAGTTATTTAGATGCTAGACTGGCTGGGAAGTGCTATATTAACTGAAAAAAGCTCCCTATCAAAGGTAACAACTTTTAAAAATATGTATATAAAAATTACACTTCTTTGCTTGTCTGTGATTTTTTGTATTATTTTCACCCTTACATACCTGATAATGACATTAAAGTATTATTGATAACATAGAGCCAAGTACATTTCCGCGGAAACAGCTAAGGAGAAAAAAAAAAAGATAATTAAAATTCCCCAATTTTATTCTTTTATTATTTATTTACCAATTAGCCTCCAAATTCTAACAGGCTGAAGTAGCATAAATTATCATTAATTTACAAAAAGCTTTCATCATGAACATCTAAAAACTACAATCTCACTTTTTCATGTACATTATAAAAATGCACCTAGTAAGTTAATTTAAAATTAAGGTATTTATTACCGATGGTTTCACTCCTAGCAGGAGTATAATGGACCAGGCGAGAAAATAACAAAAATAATGAACAACCATATACTAGAGACATGTTGTGGGGGTGGAGTGGGGAATGGGATCAAAAACGGGGGGGGGGGAGGGGGGGAAGAGAGGGAAATGCACGGGACTATGGTGGTGGCACACGGGTGATTTGGTGATGGGAAACCCGCGGGATTTCCAATCGAAGATGGAAAAAAAAAATGTGCAAAATGATGTAAAAATAAACTTTTGTAGTAATTAAAAAAATAAAAAAAAATTAAGGTATTTATTTTATTCAATTTACCCAAACTAGGTTCTTGAGTAAAAAGCCAAGACCAATTACCTGTTCCATTGTTGCCTCATGTAGCTCATTGAGATTCAATGTGTAAATACCATCCTCAGTTCCAAAAATAATGTACTGATCTAGAATAATTGAGATAAATCACCAGAATTTACTATCATTTTTTCTGAAACCATTCATAAAAATAATGGTTTGATTGGTATTAAGATTTAAATAGTGTATTCTAAGAAAAATTATTTTCTAAAATTCATGCTACCTTTCCCAAGTGTTACTTTTACGAGCAAATATATTTACTTTGGTGTTTATCTTACTATACAATCCTTCCTTTCAATGTCATTTTCATATTCTAAAATTTTAAAATTTAAGGTATATATCTTTGCAAAACATATCAAATAGTCCTTGAACAAGGAAACTAAATAGAAGTTATAAGCCATAACACACCTGAAATAATAAACACAGTTAGTAACCAGATCTTGGTTTCTAAATACTATTTTCCAGTAAAAAGAACCAGGACCTTTTCGAGAGAATGATTCCAGGTCTGGGACATGTAAAGTATAAGATGAGCCTTGCAATTTTGTTGTCCAAGAAAATATGGAAATGCTCAGAAACTGAGGAGCATATATGAAACAAAAGGCACAGAAGCTTACACTGCTCATAAATTCTGGGAAAACTAGTGGTAAAGTAAATAATTATGAATAATGGATCACACCCAACAATTCTACTCCCAGGAATCTACTCAAGGAACACAAAAACATTAATTCAAAAAGATATTGCACCCCTGTGTTTACTAAAGCAATATGTTCAATAGGTAAGATATGGAAACAAACCAAACCCTAAAAATAGATGACTGGATCACGAAGATATAGTATATACACACAATGAAATACTATTCAGTGATCAAAAAAGACAAACTCATGCCATTTGCGGCAACACAGATGGAGCTAGAACAGATTACACTCAGTGAAATAAGCCAGAAAGAAAAAGAAAAATATTGGATGGTTTCACTTATAGGAGTACTGCAGGGGAACCAAATAAAGGATCAGAAAAAAATTAGAATAAATTAAAAAAGAAAAATTAATAGGAAACTATTAATCAGATACTCTGCAGGGGGAGGGAAAGGGATCATAACAGAAGAAGAAGTGAGACAGTGCATGAGTGAATTGGTGGTGGGAATTTTACAGAGGGACTACACCTGAGAGGAAAAGGCATTATACAAAAAGAATGACATAAAAAAAAAATATATATATATATATATATAAATTTTTAAATAGGTCATATTTCATTGAATAAAAAAGAATTTATAAATTTAAACTATAATCATATAAGTGAATAAATGAAAAAGGGGAACTGTCAACAGATGTCAGTGGGCTGCCAATGGGTTGCCAATGGATGCTAAAATTAGGTGGTGAAAGTGGGGTGAGCAAGAAGATACTTACATAGTCTCAATATATCTCTATAGTAAGTACATGTTATTAACTAAAATGTATATTAATTAGACAAAATCAGTATCTATCTAATCTAGATATAATTGACAACTATCCAGTCAATAGATATTTTAATTATATTTATTCACTTAAAATATGTTTCATTAACATGTATTTAGAAATAGGGAAGTACAGAATTTGATAGGGGACAAAGCCAATGAACGCATCTTAACCAGCTGGACAAAGTGATATAGTATGTCTCCTGATATTATGCACTATAGCATTATATCTGAACAAAGTGATATAGTATGTCTCCTGATATTATGCACTAAGAAAAACACAACAGAAGTGATATTCACACATGAGGAGTCATTACACAAAATCCAAATTAAGGGACATTCTGCAAAATATGTAGGTTTAGAAGTCTCAAGATCAAGAGAGACAAGGGCTAAGGAACTGTTCTAGACTAATTAAATGCAACATGTGCTCCTGAATTGAATGTTGGAATGGAGGAAAAAAAGCAGTAGGGGAGATGGTTCAGGGCATTACAGGGAAAATTAATAAACTTTAAATATGGAACTGTCGACTAGAAATTAGTATATCAGTGATAAAGAAGAAATGATTCTTCTTCTTAAGAAATACAACTGAAGTTTAAGAGGGGAGAGAGCACGTTTACAACTCACTTTGAAGTGATTCAGAAAAAAAGCATATAGATGAAGAATAGTAAAACAATGGGGAGAAAAAGAAACAAAGATGGCTCTAAACATATAGGAGTTTCTTACACTGCTTTTTTACCTTTTTTATAAGTTTGAAATTAAATCAAAGAGTTACAAATAAATATTTCTCACTGTTAAAAATATTTTTTCTGTTATGCTTTCTAAGGTGATATTTTAAATAATTAATTAATATATATGAACAATTAATAATCATATAATCATTGTTTCCAAATGCTGCAGTGGAAATAAACATTTCTTGAACACTATCTGTGGACTGCCAAGCACTTTTTCTGGTTACAAGGAAGAGGATTTCTATTATAAATGATCATACTGAGAATCACAGTCACATAGCAATGTGGTATCAGATGTATTGATACCAACTTTGCATCGATATAATACATGTTCTCACTTAACATATATCGTCTTCAGTTAAAAAAAAGTTTTACAATTTGCCATCATCCCAAACTTACAGAAAACTTTCAACAGTAGAAAGAATCCTGAATACCCTTCACAGAGATTCCATAAATATTAACATTTACTACTTTTGCTTTATCCTTTTTCACTCCATATACACATTTGTTTATTTTTTAAAATATTTTAAGTTAGAAACATGTCTCTTTACACCTAAGTATTTCAATGTGCAGTTCTTAAAACAAAATGAGGGTAAGAAAACAAGGGATCTTATATAACCATAACCATAGTACAGAGATAAAAGTCAGGAAACTAACACTGAAATAATACTGTTACCTAATTTATTGACTTAAATGATTGAGATTATTAATTGTCCCAGTATTGTCTTTAGACTACTTATTGAGCTTGTTTCTGGTATCTATGCCATTATCTCTAAAGTCATAAAGATTTCTTTTTCACAATAAGTATCTATTGAAAATGTAGTTTAAAAATTTTATGAATTTTACCTTTTGTTTCAGGATGTATCCAGGAAGTTGCACAATTAATTTTCAAAGGACAACCATCAAAAACTTTGGAAAAACACGCTCCCATCTTATTTATAAGGAAAGAAATAGTGACTTGATTGATTTTACATATTGCTAGAAAACATCTAAGATTATTAATTAAATACTAAAGTTACTTTTATTTGCATATGCTTATGGCAACATCATAAAACAAAAATCCTATTTTGATATAACTAAACTCCTTCTATCAAAACAGTTTTATATCTTCCTTTTTGTAATCTATTTTAGAGCAAGAATATTCAGTTTTTTAAAAACATCTATACACATCAATTATACATTCTAAGGACTTTAAGTCACTGCATTTCTCTACTAACAGATAATTTTACTGAGTAACAGTAATAATTTTAATAACAATAATTTTAGTGGTAACAGACAAAAAAGTTCTGTTAGACTTGAAGTAAAAGAGTACCATTTATAAATTCATATGAATGGCTAGTCAACCTAAAAGATACTATCTAGTGAAGAGTCAGAGAACAAGTGTTGAGACAGCATCTATAGTTCTTTTCTTTGTGTAGAGCCCAATGTGAAAATGACTTTGGTAGTCAAAAGACAGTAATACACACAATAAGATGACACAGTACTATTAATAATATCATTAAAATTAAATTGGCCTTTGAGAGTTATGTGAGGCTACAAATGCCAATATTCATGACAAATAAAACTCTGCAAATTCCAAACAATTTATTCAAAGTAGAATGAATTATGATTCAAGTTATATCCAAATGTACTAAAGACTTTATTTTATGGTATCTTTCCTTTCAATGGCTCGAGATACTTGCTAACAAATGAACAATCTACTGCTGCTTCTAAGAAGATAAAATATAGAAAGTGGTTCACATAAAAAAGATTCCTTACCAGCACTTTGGGGGTGGGTGGAAGGCCATTAATAGCAGGTTTCTGTAGGAAAAAGAATTTTTAATACTGTAGGATTTCTTTTTAAGTCTCAATAAAGAAAAAAAACCCTTTACACATCTGGAGTTGTTATTCAAATTCTTGAATTAAACAGTATGCTCTTTACATGACAATTACAGTATTCATTAAATCAGTCACCAAATGTTGATGGCAGATAGGTGATTTGGTGATGGGAAGCCCATGGGGATTACAACTGAGATGAAAAAATGCACAAAATGATGTAAAAATAAGCTATTATTTAAAAAACAAAAAACAAAAACAAAACAAAAACAAAACAAAAAAAAACCCAACTAGTCACCAAATGCCTGTTATACCTACAGGGAAATCTCGTTTGTCCTTTTTTCGTGGTAACTGTGGTGCCTGTGCTGATCCTTCTGTGTTTTCACTAATCAGTTTTGAAAATCCATCACCATTTCCTAAAGAGAATCATAGATAACTGCTGAATGACCATAGAAATAAGTATTTCTTAAAAAATAATTTCCTGGCCCTCCTTGGTGGCACAGCGGGTTAAAACACAGCACTGAGAAGCTAAAGCCATTTCCGCATGAGTTCAATTCCCGCCTGCCCCAGAGTGACCACTTTGTGTGGCAGACCTCTTGACCTGCCCGCTGCTCCCCACAGCAGTGTACTTCGTCAATCTGCCTCCCCACTCTGTCTCTGGTGAAGCCTCTCGCCGCCCCTGCACCTCTGGCCTGTACTCCAGTTCTGTATGCATAAATAAATAAATCTTTACAAAAAAAAAAATTTCCCCTTTACCCCAGACCTTGTTTCTAATTGGGTGCTCCTTTAATGGGAAATAATCTCTAGAGTCAGATGAGATAATGCAACTTTGGTGCGTTTCTTTAGATGTTGTAGTAGAGGACTGCATCTTTAGCTGTGGTGTTAATCCATGTAAACTATAAATGTCTTTCCATAAGGTGATGAGTAAAATGAAATCTAGTCTACTTATGCTGACATTAAAGGCCTTGCATAATTGATGTCAATCTACATTTTTAAGCTTATTTTCCAGTATATATCTTTCAAAAGCTCACAGTCCTACATTAGACTGTATTTCAGCTTAATTTAGATGTTAATGCTTCAGTGCATTTGTTTATCCCTTCTTGTTCTACAAGACAACCTGCCAGTACCAGCTCCACCATGCCCTTTAATAATTTTCAAGAACCCATGTTCTTTCCTGTCTTTAGTGCCTTCGGTTAATTATTGTAGGGGATATTTACTCATCTTTCTAAATCTTATTATATCTAGTAAGGGATTTAATAAGGGTTGAATCTGACTCAGTCTAGAGCCTGTGGAATTTTAAAAAAATTTCTCAAAGTTCTAATTAGCGATAAGACTGACAGAGGAAAAAAAAATTTTAATAGGAATAAAATAGTTTTCTGTTTAATTTTCACTTTTACTCATTTACCTAGATCACAGTATCTAGTTGTATGCACTCCAGGACTGCCAATACTGCTAGCCATACCAATAGAGGAAATCTCTGCTACAGGACCACAACTTGGGCTACTCTGTCTTCTGAGAACTTGGGGAACTCTGTTGTCTGAATCAGGGCAACGTTTTATAGTTGATGATTTTTCTTCATCTGGAAGGTTGTCTTCAGGATAACTGTTTATTCTTGGCTAGTGATAATAAGACAAAAAATTGCTTTAATAAATTTGGATAAAAATCAGTATTATTCCATTACCAATAAGTATCAAAGACTTAAGTGGGGTAGAGGACACGCATTTTTCCACCCTTCTATTTAGCTCATTTCATTGGGTTAATTAAGCAAAAATAATTAAGAGTTGAGTTATTGTCTAACACAAATATGAACTTGACATGTGATTTTTTAATCAGCTCTAACTCAAAACTGACCAAAATTTATCACCAATAGAATTACGTTTATTATCCACAAACTATTTAGTAATTCTAAACAAGCAAGAAAAATGACTTAATGAAATATATCTCCCTTGAAATGTCATATAGTAAAATCATGATTGTTGATGAACTGTATCTCCTGTGTAGTCAAGTATTTTCTCAAATAATAAAACCTATTTTTGCCTTTCCTAATAGCTACTAAATATTGTTTCTCATGAAAAGTTTACATTTTAAATCTTCACACTTCTTTCTTGAAGAAAATTGTATTTATCCTTTAACAAATTAAGTATTTTTAATAAGAAAAAATTTACCTAGTAAAGAAACATACCTCAACATAATAAAGGCCATTTATATATGCCAAACCCACAGCAAGCATGATACTCAATAGTGAGAAACTGAAAGAAAGCTTTTCCTCTAAGTTCAGGTACATGACCAAAGGATGTCCACTATTACCACTACTGTTCAACATAGTACAGAAATCCTACCTAGGGCAAGATAGCAAAAGAAAGATATAAAAGGAATTCAAACTGGAAAAGAAGTAAAACCACTTTTTCAGATCTCGCTCTCACACACGTATATACAGATAGAGAAAACCCTAAAGTCTTCATGAAAAAAATATTAGAAGCAATAAATCAGTAAAGTAGCAGAAAAAAAAACCCAAAGTTTGTTGCTTTATGCTGTGTGGAGACTTCTCAAACTGCTAAAAATGGAGCTTCCATATGATCCAGCAATCCCTAGGTATATACCCAAAGGACGCAAAGACAATAATTCAAAAGGATACCTGCACCCTGATGTTTATTGATGCTCTATTTATAATAAGGAAGATATGGAATCAACCCAAATGCCCAAAAATAGATGACTGGATCAAGAAGATGTGGTATAATATACACAATGGAATATTACCCAGCAATCAAAAAAGATAAACTCATGCCATTTGTGGCGTCATGAATGGAACTGGAAAAGATCATGCTTAATGAAATAAGCCAGAAAGAAACAGAAAAATACCAAATGGTTTCACTCATAGCAGGAGTGTAGGGATTAGGAGGGGAAAAAAAGCAACTATAATTAAGTAAAAATGTCCACTATAAACCAGAGACATTCTATGGGGGAGAGGGCAACAGGACCAAAATGGGGGTGGGAAGAGCACATGGGACTGTGGTGATGGCACATGGGTGAAGTGGTTGTGGGAAGTCTACAGAGTTTACAGCTGAGATGAAAAAAAATGTACGAAATAAAGACTAATGTAAAAAATATTTTAAAAATTTGTTGCTTTCCTATATGCAGACAATGAACTAGAAGAGAAAGAAATCAAGAAAGTAACCACATTACAATAACATCAAAAAGTAAGTACCTAGGAGTAAACTAACAAAGTAGTGAGACATATTTACTGAAAATTAAGACACTGGTAAGAGAAATAGAAAACAAAAGGAAATGGACAGATCTTTTTGCTCATAGATTAGAAGAAAGAACATTGTTAAACTGCCCACCTTACCCAAAAGAAGATATAAATCAATTGCAATCTCTATCAATGTTTCAGTGAAATTCATTAAAGAAATAGAGCAAGCAATCCTGAAACTTATATGAACAAAAAGCCCCAAAATAGCTTCAGTAATCTTGACAAAAAAAAAAGAGGAATGGAGGTATCATCTCCCAAACTTCAAACTCTATTACAAAACTGTAGTAATCAAAAGCAATATGGTATTGGACTAAAAACAGACACAAAGACCAATGGAATAAAATTGAGAATTCAGAAATAAACCGATAGTAATATGCCCAGTTAATCTATCACACAGGAACCAACAGTATGGTATGAAAAATGGAGAAATGGTGAGGAGAAAACTGGGCAGCTACATGCAGAAAAAAAATCAAGCTAAACCACTTCTCAGACTATACACAAAATATTATCTCAAAATGAATTAAACACTTGGGAGTTAGCATGGAAATCACAAAATACATAGTAGAAAATGGGCAAAACACTCCACAATGTTGGCTTTAGTGATGTTTTGTGGAACTCAACTCCAGTGCCAAGGAAAACAAAGATAAAAATGAATGTAACTTCATAAAATTAAAAAGCTCCAGTATAGTAAAGGAAACTATCATTAAAACAAAAGACACCCTAAAAGACACCCTACTGTATGGGAGAAAATATTTGTGATGTCTGCTAAGGTGCTAATATACAAGATCTATAAAGAAATACAATGCAACAAAAAGAAAACGAAGAACCAACTCAAAAAAAAAAAAAAAAGGCAGAAGAGCTAAACAGTCACTTCTTCAAATAAAGGCCATTTATATATGCCAAACCCACATAACAGACACATGAAAAAAATGTTCATCTGCACTTATCATGAGAGAAGCGCACATTAGCACCACAACAAAATACTACTTAATTCCAGTGAAAGTCAATCCAGAAAAACCCAGAAACAAATATCAAATGATGGTGAAGGGGTGGAGAAAAAGGAACCCTGGTACACTCCCGGTAGGAATGTAGACTGGTCCACCCGCTATGGAAACATTATGAAGGTTTCTCAAAAAGATTAAAAATGGATTACCACATGATTCAGCAATTCCACTTCTAGCCATCTACCCAAAGAATATAAAGTCACTAACTTGAAGGCATGTACACACTCCTTTGTTCATTACAGCACTATCTACAGTAGCCTAAGTATGGAAACAACTAAACTGCTGAGCAATAATAGAACAGAATAAGATGTAATGCATATATGTAAGATGGAATACTCCTGAGCTATTAAAAAAGGGAAATCTTGCCATTTGTGAAAATATGATGAAACTGGAAGGAACTATGTTAAGTGAAATGAGTCAGAAAGAGAAAGATAAATGTTGCATCATTTCTCTCATATGTGCAATATTGAGACAAAAAGCAAAGGAACCAAAAAAGTTAACCAAAACAAATTCTACAAACAACTGCAGAAATGAGGCTACTAGTGGGAGAGGAAGGGTCAGGGAAATAAAGCAGCAAGGGGGTTCAGTGGTCCAGGGTAAGGACTATGGATTGCCTTGATGGTGGGGGTAGTGTGGTAACAGAAATCTGATGAGATGTGGACCTATCCCCCTAAATCAAATACAGTGTTATAAATCAATGTTACTTCAAATATTTTTTTTTCAAATGTAATTATTTTATTATTTAAGGAAGAATTTATTGTTCAAAATCTTTAAGTAGCTCACCTTAGGAGGTAAGGGAGGCGGTATTGCACGTTTTGAGGTTGATCTAATACAATGAGAAAAATGTGACTTAGATGGTAATAAATGGACATAACATAAAACAATGATTTAAATGTTCATTAAAGTGTTATATATTCAAGGATGTAAAACAAAAAGACCAGAAAGCATATTTTTTAAAGCCTACAGGAAGACCTAAGAAATTATTCTATCAAATAGCATTTGCATGAATATAATATAAAGATTTTATTAGTGAATACAATGTCCTTTTACTTTATGGTTATGCTTCCCTATATTTTATATGTAATAAAAATTAAATTATACTTAACAATAAAAAATATTGAATTTTAGAGTTGGAACTCACAGATTCAAATGGCTATTATCATCAAAACCTTTGCTATTCCAAGTTTGATCCACAGATCAGCAACATAGGCATTATCTTGAAACTTTTTTATAAATGAATAAAATCTGCATTTAAACAAGATTTCCAGATTGTCCATGTGGTCCTTCAGGTACATCAAAGTTTTGGAATCACTGACTTAAGCCACTGATTCCATATATTTATTCATAATCACTACAATCAATTGGAAATTTTCAAGATTCTTAGGTTCTAGTCCCAAAGACTGTATTCTTTTTCATGAATTGGCAAACTTTTCCTATAAAGGGCCTGACGGTATTGTTGCCTTTATAAACCATTCAGTGAGTATGACTACTCAACTCTTTTGTTGTAGTGTGAATACCTCCATAGACAAATAATACACTAATGAATATGGTTGTATTATAACAAACTTTTCATTTATGGATATTGACGTTTTAAACTACATAATTTTCACATTTAACTTATATTACAAAATATAATTATTATTCTAGCTTGTGGCCTATACAATAAATAGTGAGTAGATTAGATTTAGCACATAGGCCACAGTTGGCCAATCCCAGATTCAAAGTCAGAAATTTTACACTGATCAATGTATAGTGTAACATTTTAAAGATGAAATTTAAAATTTTTACAATAAATCACTTCCCCATTCTCAATAATATTCTTACATAATCAAATAAAATATAGTCATTAAATTAGAAAATAACTTACTTGCCAGTATTTGCACCATCAACAAAAGGATTCCATTGTAATGCAAAGTTTGGGTCTGATGACATTCCCTGTGAAAACAGTATTATAACTTTTGTTTAAAATGTTAGTATTATAACACCTCATTTGATTAACGACAATATTCTATGTGATATTATTAATTATATTGGCTTTTAATATTTTAATTCTCCAGTTAGAACTATTATCACTTGACATATTTGCTTCAATGACTCAAGACTCTATCAGTAGATAAACTTAAAAGATTTCATAAGCATACTAAATATAGATTCAAATGTGACAAGTCTTCTTCACTAGCATGCTAGTACATTCTAAAACAAGAAGAAAAAACTTTCAATTATTTGTATCATAAAATCATTAATTATCCATGGTGTATAATTATGTTATTAAATTCTCGTTAATTTATTGCTGCTATTTTTTTCTGCTAGCATGGAAATTGAGGGTTTACCATACAAAAATATACAGTAAGTAGAGCTCTATATCTAAATGTTAAGGATGAAGAGATTCATTAACAGAAGACAGTTACCCTATACCTTTACTGAAGCATACAAAAAAAGTGATGCTAAGGTGATTCTAGTTATGACTTATTTATTACTTTTCTTTCAGATAAAGAAAGGGTTATTAAAATAGTAATGCCAAAATAAAAGCAATGCATAAGAAAAGTTAACGTAATAATACTTTTAAAAGCTGGTAGGCAACATAAAATTTACTATGAATTTAATAGAATTGATATGAAAAAAGACCATGAGAGTTTAAAGCTAAATAAATTCCATATTTTCATTAACTTCAAGGAAATTCTTCAAAAGACTAAGAAGTGAAAAATAGTTAAAATTGTAATTATATTGTACCATATTCAAATCAAACCTAACTTAAGCTTTTTAAAACTTGGATATGTGAAATACAGTACCAGAATTAACGCTTTAAAAGAGTATGTTCATCAAAATACACTTTACTGTTTTCTCAAATTTTAAACTGTAAAATACCTTAAATATCACAATTCCTACCATTTCATCCCGTGCTTCTGTTTCTTTTCTCAGAGGAGGTTCAAATTGTAATTTGTCAACTGCAAAATATATAAATGACATATATAAACTCAATTTTGAAGGGTTATTTTGGAAATGTAATGACAATCAAGAGGGAAGGGAGAGTGAAGAAAGAAAAAGAAAATTTTGTACTTATTTTTCTTCCAATTATATCCCTTTATTAAGCTTATCAAAAGAATGTAATAATTCAATATCTTCCTAATATCTTTACATAATTCTTGGATGGAGTCAGGAAATCAAACAGTACAAGAGATTTAAAAAAAATTAAAAAAGGATGACCAAGAAAACACTTTAAAAGACTTTTATCTATTGAGGTTGCAGACTCTGTTTTAAGCTAACTTAAGCTATAATTATGGCATAGATGAGCTAAAAAAGGCCAAATAATATTTGTCAAACTAGATAATCAGAAATACCATATCATGTTTTGCTGAATATTTTCATTTAGCCTAGTTAGACTGATTTCTAATATCCAGAGTAACTTCTTTTATATGAAATGTTCTGAAAGAGAAAAGGAGGCTTTTAAACCTATCATGATGTATATAGAATTTTAAAATTCAAAAATCTAATGTGACTAAAAGATCTGGAAAATCTCATTTTAAATATTCTCACATCATAAAGACATAAATTATTATTTTTTTTTTAAAATTTATTTATGCATCCAAGAACTGGGCACAGGCCAGAGGTATGCTGGAGGGAAGTGAAGGGTGAGAGGATTCATCAGAGAAAGAGTGGGGAGTATAAGAGGCAGATCTATGGAATTACACTGATGAGAGGAATAGTGGGTAAGACAGGAGAGGTCTGCTGAGCCATGTGGGTCACCTCCCTGGTCATGGATTGAACTTGTGCTGCAGTGGCTGCTGAAAGCTTCATAGTGCTGAGACTTAACCCTTTGACCATGAGGGAGGCTCAACATGCAACGTTCTTAAGTAAAATCTTGGCAAGGAAGTATTCTTTTAAAGTACTAAAAAAGGATCCAGTTGTTCTTACCCCTAAAAACATTTATAAACAAGATTTATAAGATAATAGAAAGCATTTAAATAATTCATTACATTAAAATATTAAGTTATAAATTTTTCAATAAATGATTGGAAGACATTCCAAACAATAATCCAAAAAAAATCTAAAATGAAATTTCTGTTCATTAGTGACTTATCTCTTAACTCCAAAAAATCTTAATTCAAGAGCCACTTCTGTGATTCCTGAAGAACCATATTACACATTTGAAACAAAACTAGTTAAAATAGGTTTTCATGGTCACAAAATAAAAATACTGACAACCAGACCCAAAAAGGAATTTTAAAAGGTACAAATATAGAAATTATCATATTAATAAGAATTACATGTATTTAGTTCATTTTAAGACTTAAATAAACCATAGAGAAAATTATTTCCAAAAATCTTATTAAGAATATAGCAGGGTATCAGCTGCATCCCAAAATAACATTATCATGATTGAAAATGGGAGTTTTTTATTTATATCATAAACATTTATGATATTTTAATATGAAAGGGCAGCAGTTCTTTAAAAAAATGCATATGACTAGCCTTTTATTACTATACCATGATTTATAGCACAGAATTCTAGAGTCTTCAATATTGTTGTTCTATGTCATAGTCTGGACCTGAAACTGCTTTGTTTTATTTTATTTATTTACTTATTTATTTTAAAGATTTATTTATTCATACAGAACTGGGGTACAGGCCAGAGATGTGGAGGGTGAGAGGATTCACCAGAGACACAGTGAGGAGCAGAACAGGCAGATGGACAAAGTACACTGCTGAGGGGAGCAGCAGGCGGTCAGGAGAGGTCTGCCACGCCATGTGGTCACCTCTGGGGCAGGCGGGGATGGAACTCATGTGGAAGTGGCTTAAGCTTCTTAGTGCAGTGCTTTAACCTGCTGTGCCACCAGGGAGGGCCTGCTTTGTTTTATTTTAAAGAAATCCCGGCAGTAACTTTGAGTCTCTGGCTTATGAATTTTTCAAAAGCAGGAAGGTCTTCTATAGATCCTTTGGATTTATTCCAAAAGATGATGCAGTAAAGTAATGAGCCAGACTTACCCTTTTGCTATAAATGATTACATATGAACAACCCAAGTGTGTGTGTGTGTGTGTGTGTGTGTGTGTGTTCAAATGATAATAAACACTATTTTGGGGTAATGGATAAGGATACCACAGGGTCATAACCCTTGAGATTTGGAAAATGGTAGTAAGATCCACATTTAGCACAGCTTTCTGTCTAATGGTGATTTTCCAAACCAGGATTCAAGAAAGGGGATAGTCTCATTGATTGCAGAAATAAAGGTTAGAATTTGAGGCGATGCAGACAGTGGGAATTTTATGGGCAGAATACCAGAAATGAGAAATATGGATAAAAAAGAAACTCCTAAATATATGAAGAGGGTTTCCTGAAAGTCTTCTGCTAAGGTGCTCATAAATAAAGCAAGATTATGCAAGATGTATCAGAAAATAGCCAAGAGAATGTTTTGAGCTATAAGCAGATTTTTGTGATAAAACAATACCAGGAAAGATAGATCTGAGTTTCTATCTAGAGAAAATATTTGCTAATAATTATTCCAGTAAAACCTAACACAAACCTTGAAAGGATCAAGCTGACTTCTTATCTCTTCAAATATATTTTAGAATAAAGAGGACAAATCCAGATGCTCAATGTTGTATAATAATATCCAATATACAATAAAAAAAAACTAGGTGGAAATAAAAAAAGGAGGAAAATAGAAAACATAACCAGTTGAAGAAATTAAATAGAAATACTGAGATGACCCTGATATTGAAATTAACACAAGATTTTTTAAAAAAGCTATTGTAAACATGTTTACCATTTTATGAGAAAAGACGAACATAAAAGTGAGCAGATGGAAAGTCACAGTACAGAAGTATACTGTAACTTTTATATAAATATATGTGTACATATAAAAAGAAAATCTAGGCACTAAAAATACAGGATCAGAAAATAAAATTCACAGATGGGTTTAAAGAGCAGACTAAACCCTATAGATGATGAGTGAATGTGTGTCAAGGTAACAGATACTATTGGTAAGTTACAGAGAGCACAAAAACCTTGTATCTGCATATGCAGGAAAGGGAGCCTGAGTGACCTGTGAAACAACTACTAGTGGTCTAACTGGAATCCAGAAGAAGAAAGAGAAGAGAAAATCTGAATAGACAATGATTCTAAACTTTGTGAAAAATATCATCTTATAAGAAACTAAAGTAGAACAAACAGTAAGAAAAGCATCTAGGCACAAGAGCAAACTGCTGAAACACAAACCAAAGTAAAACAAACCCACAAAAGTTTGCATAATACAGTATCTATTAAGGATTCAAGTGATATACTTGAAAATTTTCTATGTAGTGTGTTTGTCTGTCTGTCTCTCTTTTCAATCCTAGTTGATGTCATGGTGCAGAGGAACAAAAAGATGTATTACTTCAGGTAAAATTTCATAAAGTTTTCTGTCAACAAAGGTTTTTGTTTTGGTTATAAATTAAATGTCTATTTCAAGAAAATACCCCAACTTTAACAGTAGTGAAAGTAATTGCTTAAGTTTGTATTCCCTACATGGGAAATCTTATTAATTTTCTCATTAAATAAACATATTCTCTTATCTTCGGTTGCAGGGTTTGAAGACATATACTACTCAAAGTCTCCACTTTATCATCCTCAGTTTTCAGGTAAGACAGAAAGGACATGGAATTTTCAAAGTTACTTTGGGTAAAATCTCAGAAATCCTTAGGCTTTCTCACTAAAGTGCTTTTGTTTGTTTTGATCTGAATAACAGTGAGGTTAACGCACTCAGGAGCACATTACTTTCTCCCAATGAATTAAAAACTGAGCATCTCACATATCAGGGAATACTGCTCCCAAATCCAATCTCTACAATATTACAGTCTAGTAAAAACTGAGACCTATACAGTATATACAGTTTTATATATTCAAACATGTCCAAGAAATGCTTCCTTTGAAATGATCTTTTCTCAAGATTTAAAACTCAGAAAATGCCTTCTGGAAAACTGTTCTCTAACCTCAATAAACAGAATTTTGCCAGGTAGTACTGACAACTATCTCAGTGGCAATCAGGATGTTGAACCTTTTATTTATGCCTCTCAATTAAAAAGACATTGGCCAATCTTAAATCAATGCAAGACTGTTTGTAGTAAGACATCTCAAACTGGATAAAAAAAAAAAAAAAACAAAAAACTACCACAAGTAGAAGACTGCAAAAAGAAGAGTTATATACTGTTCAACAAAGCCAACAATAGTTCTTTATTTTCTTAGCTACATTTATTTCCCTCTTTGTCAGTTAAAGGTTTTGTATTGTTTACACTTACTAACTTTTCAATATGAAACTTGTAGAGTATCCATTTGTTTAAAACAAAATTTTATTGTGATAATATGGGTTTATGATATTTTGTGTTTCAGGTATGCAGCATTGTGAATCTACATTTGTAAATACTACATCATGATCACCACCAAAGTGTACTTTAATATCCATCATCATATACCCGTGACTACTTTTACCCCTTTCATCTGTCAAGCTCTTGCCGCTCAAGTAATGACCAGTATGTTTTCTGTATCTAAGAGTTTTTATTTTATTCATCTGTTTTGTTTAATAGTCTATAGATAAGTCATATGGTATTTGTATTTCTGTCAGTTATTTCATTTAACATAATATACTGTCAGTGCATCCATATTGTTATAAATGACTCTTAAAATGGGTACCATCAAGAGAAAAAAACAAGTGTTAAAGAGGATATGGAGAAAAGTGAATTCTTTTACATTCTTGGTGGAAATGTAAAATGGTAGTCACTATGGAGAACTATGTGAAGGCCTCTCAATCAATTAAAATGTATTTACTTAAGAACACAAATATACTAATACAAAGATATATACAGCCCTACCTTAATTGCAGCATTATTTACAATAGCCAAGATATGGAAACAAGGTTAAATGTCCAATGACAAAAGAGTTGATAATCATTACTCTTAATATTGTCCTTTGCAGCTTTCATCCTTGCTTACTAAGACTCATTGTGAATCAGCTAAAAATCACAAAATTGTTGGGGCTGCATTCACTTCTTTGGGGAAAGCTTAACCTTTAGTGCCAATTCCTCGTAATCAGTTGGTTTCCTAAGTAACTGAACTCAACTGCTAAGTGATTTTTCAGAGGACAAGTTAAAAAAATAAGACTGTGAGACTAAGAAAGAAATATGCTTTGTCATTCATCAGGCTGAGAAAACAAACTCCAAATGCAAAGTCAGCAAGAGACAATATTCTTCCCAAGGATGTGCTACATATCTAAAGAATTACACGATGACCCCCCCCCTTCTGCATTACTTACTCATTTTCTACTGAGAAACATTCTCTAAAATCCTAGATGCTTAGAAACTTTGCTCTATTAAATATAGTCATTAGAATGAAACACTCCATTCTTGCCTGGAAGGTCTAAGTAACTGATACAGAGAAGCATCATCAATTCCCAACCCATATACTTGAAATTAAGGGTTTCTGAATACAATATTTTAGGATTTCAAGGAAACAGGTCTCTGTGTAGACTTTCACACATATTCCTACTTTATTTCAGTTGTCACTTAAGTTTCCAGTGTACCCTACTCTATTCTTTTTGTTTGATGTTTCACACTTCCTCTGCCATGTGTTCTCTCTCAAAGCAGAGTCAGTGAGCCTATTATTTTGGACCATACATTTGTCTCTAATGGTCTTAGACTAGGCCATGATCATAATAATTATTTATGTCCACTACATGTGTATGTTAGGAATTCTTACAATAGTCTTAGCAGCCAAAAACTGGAACCAAATCATGTGCCCATCAATTTAAAAAAAAAAAAAAAAGGCTGTAATTACAGTATAATCATACAATGAAATACTGGGTTGTCAGAAAAGTCATGATGAATTTTTTCTGGTGTTATAACTTTTCCAATAACCCAGCAGTATGTTATAATGAAACCAAAGAACTACTGCTATAATGCAGAGCAAAAGAAACCAGTCAAAAAGGAAACATATGTGATCCCATTTACCTAAAGTTCAAAAACAAATAAAACCAATTCATTGTAGCAGTTTAGAACAGTGATTAGACTAGATAGTGGAAATGCTGGAGGACATAGAACAACAGAAAAGATGGTGCTTGAAAAAACCTTTAAAGATTTGGATAATGTTTTATATCTTGATCTGGAAGAAGTTTTATGTGTATTCAAATTTAGAAACTCATCATGCATACACTTAAGCATTTTACTGTCTGTAAGTTACCAGCTAAATTAAAAATATATATAACTAGGTATATCAAAAAAATTTGTTAATCAAACAAAAACAAAGCTGTAAACACTCCTGAGAGACATATAAGAGTACTTGAGAAAATTAAGACATAACACCAATAAAATAACCTTCACCTTTTATCATTTCTGTCTGGTAGCTGAATCCATAGCATTCACTCTATGAAGATAATAGTACTTCAGGTTTACTTCTGAAAGAGCTATATCTTGAACTTACCTCTGAAGTACTCATAAAGATGTCAGCTATACCAAAGCTAATAAAGTAATGAGTGAAGCTCCTTAAAAACACTGAAGTTTTTCTAAACTGGATAAGCTATTTTTAAGTTTAAGTGGGGAAAATGCAATAGACAAATATAATAAAAGAATAGCGACTAGGTATGTAAATGAATAGTGGGGGGTATAAGATGATTAATCCTAACAGATTTTAAGAAATACTATGATGATATAATAATAGAAAATATGCTATCAACATATGATAGAGCATATTAATCCAATAGAATAAAAGTTCCAGAAAGGGTTTGAAAATATATGTGGGCATTAGGTAGCATATAAAATTTAACAGTGAAAAGGTTAACTTTCTAGTAAATAACTTTGAAAACAATGAATATTCAGTCAGAGAGAAACCAAAGTTGAATTCATATGCCAAACTTGCTACCAAATAAATACCTTATTCATCAAAAATAAAAAAAAGATTTTAAATAATGAAATTGAAAACTGAAGAAGAAACTATAGAAAAATTCTTTGATAACTGTAGAATGAAGAAGGCCTTGCTAAATATGACACAAAATCCAAAAGCTTTCTACATAAGATGCTTAACTTAGACTACATCAATTGAATACTACACAGCCATACAAAATAATGAAGATAGATTTATAATGCAGTTATCAACTTTGCTACTTCTTCTGTCAGGTATTTATAGTGCAGAGTGTCACTTGAGATTATATTAAGAAGGAAGCACAAGGACATATTAGCAATCAGGGTCCTAACAAAAGGGTTATAAGCTTAAATACGAAAAGGCTTCGCTGAAACAGCTGATAAGGGATAGACATTCTAACTTTGCATGAACTTAGCTTTCCAAAACTGTATCCAGAAGCCAGAAATAATTTGGGGACAAGTAAAATCAGACTTTAAAAAAATGCACATCTTCAATTATTCTAATTAGCCTAAATATTTAATTGTTGTGGTTTAAATTTTTTATTCATAACTTACTTTATTCTACTTTAGATCTTTTTAAAAACAAGTATGCATTAAGTCAATACAACTATACCTATAAATTTCCAAACCAGTTTTTCTAAAATAATATGGCTAATGTCAGAAATACTTTTGATACAAAATTTTTAACTCAGAGATTTACTGAATAAAAATTAATTTCTCCTTTGAAATACACATTTTAGAAATAATTCATTATAATATTAACCTGATTAAAGAAAAACCAAACCAATCCAAACATCCTGTAATGGGAAACTGTTGTACAACATATCAACTCAATGAAACAGGATGCAATCATTAAACAAAACATTTTGAAAAGATAGGCTAATACATGGCAAATACTTCTCGGCTATGTAGGATTTTATACATAATACAAATTCAGCCATGTGAAAATATACATGGGAAAAACATGAAGGAAATTCAACAAAATATTATTTGTGGTTGGTACTGGGTAACGTGATCATGGACAATGTAGATTTTCTATTTTTTTCCTCTTGCAAATTTCTGCAATGGGTACGTATTACCTTCATAAATGAAAATAAAAACTGATTATATACAGGGTAAATTCCATTACAAAGTAAAAAGCAACCCCTGTCGTAGAGGCATTCTGATAAGTTAAAGCATGTCGCCTCGGTTAGATATTTTATTATTCCACAAAACAAAGTATACGAAGACCCAGCTCAACCCTCCAAAGCCACCAATTGAAAATGTATATCAAACACATACAATTTATTTCTGAAGCTGTCCGTTCAGCTCTGGCATTCCTGTTTGTAGATCTAATGGTATGACGAATGATTGCATGGGGCTGTGAATATAAGCATAATATATACACACTTTAAAAATTTCAGTGATTAAAGGCTAAACGTTCTCTCTTGAATTAAATGATCATTTACTGACAAATATGATTACTTGCTAATATATTATAAGATAAACATAAAAAAGGCAAAGAGCACTAAGATACTTTGAAGGTTAATTCACTTATTCTACATTGAAGCTGCATAAAATGTTGAAAAGATTCAAAGAAAGTCAGACAAATATCTTCCCAAAGTTTATAGTCTAGGAAGATAAAGCACACAAATACTTCTAAGATTAGAAAGTAGTAAATGCCATTCACTAAGATTACTATTAATAGCCAGAAGGAGAAATGACTGAAAGGGTAATGACATGACACAGCTGTAATCTAATCTGGGGCCTTGAAGGACAAGTGGGCATCAGATATACAATAGTGAACAATATTATTTTAGACAGCTTCCACATTTATATATCAGAAAGAATATGAATAAAGAAGATGAATAAAGTGATGAAAAAAGAAAAAGGAATTGTGGAGTGTTTATGGGGATCTGAGATTGGTTATTACTTGGCTGCAGTAAAGATTAGGTGAAAAGGTGACAAGGCTGGAAAGACAGATTAGTGATGCTAGATCATGAAAGGCTCTGAATGCCATACTAGTGTTCTTATTTTCTCTGGAAAGAAAAAAATTTGAGATATCACAGAAAGGGAGTGGCAATACCAAAGCAGCTTTAAGAATAATATGTTAAGTGTATAAAAGGATGGAAGGGAGAAATATGGGATATAGGAAGAGTGAGTAAGAGTATTGTAGTAAATTAGATAAGAAGTTTCTTCTACCCTTCTGTATAATCTGTTCTTCTGAAGCAATAGCTTCAGCTCAATTCTCATTTATGAAATTTCCAGCTATAGTTCACACACATATTTTTTTCTCTACTATCATACCAAATGACTTCAAAAGCTTAGATGGATGTAGTCATTGGTCTAGAGTTTACTGACCTCATCTTTAAAGACATTCTCCATACTTCAATACACTCCTCTCCTAAGATCACAACCTGAAGGTTGGCATTGGTTTTGACCTTTGAATTTATACTAAATTCCATCTATCTTCACTCATTTACCTATCCAGTTTATATCTGGTGGCTAAAATTTCAACCAATCACTTGCTGATATCCTAAATTCCTTTTTCTCTGCTGTCCTTCAGTAGATAGTACTGATAGCCTGGATAAATTCAACTAATTATCCTTTTATTTACATGTGCAGTAAGTACCAATAACTCCTAGAAGAAATTATGCTGCAGAAAACAGTGAAATTCATCTCATCTGAATCTTCAACTTTGCCTCAAAACAAATCTCTATAGTCATTCCATCCAACTATTTATTTACTGCCTCACACCTCCACACTCTTCAACTCCACTATTTTCCTTCACATTTTTGGATGACCTTGCTGATTACATCATAGAAATCATCAATATAAGACTGGCTTTTAGCTACACTGTCAACTAATGTAAAGAACTAATAATGACTGAAAGGGTAATGACATGACATTGTCTTTTTCCTAAGAATTTAAATTCCAAAGAATTTCAGTCTGTTCCTACTTCCTCCCACCCACAAAAAAATAAATCATCTGCTAACTCTTTTTCCTCTAGTTACTATTCTATTATCCCCCTATTTCATAAATAAATTACTAAAGTTAGCTTTCAAACTACTCCAATCTAGCTTCACCACCACTATCTGAAGTTACTTTAATAATTAAATACACCATCCAAATACAAAGTCATTTTTTAAATAAAATATTATTTTTAAATCACTAAAAAATTTTCAACAGTATAACATTTCAGGTGTGATCAGACTTTTAAAACTTAATTTCCAACACAGTATTCTTCTTGACACTTTTCTTCCTTCTTTTAAAGTTCCTTATCAACTTCCTTTTCCTCTTTGCCTATCTGATCCTTAAATTCTAGAATAAATTTCATCATTTTGATCGAGGTCATCCTCTTTCTCATTCTACATGCTTCTTTTGGGCGCTCATGCTACATCTACTGCCTCCACAATTTATTACCTCTAGTCCAAACTTTTATCACCAAGTGATAAACCATATAATATTTAGCTTTTATAATACTTCCATTTGGAATGTTATATAATATGAAAATTATTACATGTAGAACTAAACTCATCTTTCTTCCCAACCTAGATTTTTACTCTAGTTGTTCCTATCTCAACATAAATGGCACTTTTGTACTTACGTGGGTATAGCAGCAATCTGTTTTTAATCCTACATTTTCTGTTGTCTATCTTCATATAAGCACCAACTCTCATGAAATTACAAATTAGTCTACATGTCACTCCTCGTTCCTGCTCTACCACTGTAACATCACTATCTCTATTTTGACTAACCTCAGCAGCCTCTTAACAGAGTTTAATGAATAGTGTCACCATTCTGAAGTCAGAGAGATCTTTACAAAATGCTTATCTGCTCATGTCACAGCCTACCTAGCTGCACTTAGTTAACCCTAAGTTCCAAATTTTAACCAGGTTTGAAATGGCTACTATCTGGCTCAATAACCTCATCTTTTATCACTTCCTTCCTTGTTTTGTTTTCTGTTCTAAGGAGACTAACCTTTTTTTCATTTCCTCAAGCATATGGTTTCTCTTTCATCATCTAAACTTTCAAGAAAACAATTACTTTCTCTGATCAAAATACTTTGACCTGAAAAAAAAAATTACTTCTGCCTGTTTTCTTTCTCTAATTCTATCTTCAGGTTAGAAGACAGTTTCACCATAAATACTGCTCCTAAAGTGAGTCCTTTCTTGTCCCTATAATATGCTTTCAAACCACCTTATGTTTCCCATGGTATAATAGTTTTCACAACTGTAAATTACTTATTGGTATTTCTGAATTTCTGTTGAGCCCATACCATAGCATATGAACAGGAAGTGTCAATCTCATATACCACTGTGTACCTGGTACAAGGTTTTACACTTCAAGAACTGAAGATTATGGTAGTATCACTGAACAAAAAGACAAAACTCAACATGTAGAGTGAATCTGGGAACCCAGTAAAGTGGAGTGAGAAATAAAAAGTTTAGTTATTTGTAACCAATGAAATTGAGGGATCAAAAAAGTAATGTCCAGTTCCACTAATTTAACCTTTTTTTTCTATTTGTAAGAAATTAAGATCCTATTTATTAATCACAAGTCTGTAAATGTGTTTGGCTAGTTTACTCAATATTTTCAAACAAACTTCATTAACATTCAACAAGTGAGTACCTACTATGTAGCAGTATGCTAATTACTAAACAATTAGGAACAAAGGTTAGTTTTTTCAAATATTGTTTAAAGATTATCTTGTATATATACAGAAATCTTGTATATATTCACTGTATTAATTGAAAGAGTAGGTTTCAGAGTTAGTTTGCCTAGATTCAAATACTAGTTCTGCTATTTACTAGCCATATGATCTTGGGCAAATTACTTCTGTTCTTTTCCCTTTGTTTCCTCATTTATGAAATTTAGATAGCAACAGTACCCTATTCACAGGGCTATTTCAGTATTAAGTAGTTAACATGAAAAGTATCTGGCCCAATATTTGGTACACATTGACTATCTAATGAATGTTAGCAATTATCATGATACTTATATTTTATTATTTAAAACTTAATTAAAAAATAGAAAATTTCCTTCAATAAACAATAATAAAGTTTAGTTCTACAGTTGTAGCATAAGATAGAGCTATAAAGGGAAAGAAATGCATAAAAACAACAGATAGATTTAGAGACACACAGAAAAAGGAATCATAAAAGGAGAGGAAGTGACACTGGTGAAAATTAGCCTTGTATTATATATAGGTATAACCAGGGACCTGGCACTGAGCCGGAATCCCTCATACCTAATAATTTTTTTTAAATTTAAGAAATTACAGTCTTATTTATTAATCACAAATCTGTGAATGATGGCTGAAGTAGAGAAGTTGTATTGTTAAGGATATATTCAAATAATTTTATATTATTTTCAAAAAAGGCAAGCATAGTTATGAAAAGTTCTACTTGAAGTTATGTAAGAATAACAATTTTGAGTAAGTATTGGAAAGGGTAAAATTTTCTATAGGAACCTCAATTTAAAAATATTTGTATTCTGTTAATGATTTCTATTATAGAGAAACTACAAAAAAGGCCAATTAGATTTCCAGGGAGTCTCTTTTATGAAGATAATAAGCAAATGTTTTACAGCTGAACTTTTGTTCTTTTAGTCTAAAGTAATGTTCTTAAAACTTTCATTTTCTTGGAAGTAGTTGTTCTTGATATACACACATAACCTCTGCAGAAAAGTTTTGGGAAAAGGAAAAGTATATCCACTTCTGATTTCTGGAGAGATCTGATTCTAATCTCAGCTAACTCTTAAAATCTTCATGCAAACCAGTAAATAAAATAAAATAATATAATGCTAAGAAGAACAATAATCTTCACTCTACAACTACAGTAAAAAATATATATCAACCAGTTAAAAATATTATATTACAATAAAAAAAGCATCAATTAGCAATTATATCCAGGATAGGTAGAATTTACATTGTCAATTAGTCTGTCATTGAAACTTATTTAATTAACTGAAGAGTGAACTGGAAAGCAAAGTCTAAGACCATATCAAACAGTTGTAAATACTTCCTTACCTCAAAGTCGTCATCATCTCCTTCAGAATAATGAGCGTGGTTGTCTGGATTATTCACTTTGTCCAACAGTTCAACTGCCAGGGCCCTAGAGAGACCTGGCTGCCCTACGAAAGTATGCTACGTAAAAACAAACAAACAAAAAAACCAAAATTTCAGGGCTTTTACAATGATTTACAGAAAATTTTTTTTGTACTTTTCCATTCAGTAGCTATTACAGATAAGCATATTGGGAATCCCAACACAAATGAGAAAATCTACTATTCACAGAAATAAGTTTTATAGTTATAAAGCTATATAACTGTAATAGTTAGATAAAACTAAAATGGCTTTGTGGGATAACTATATTATAATGTAATAAATTCTCTGTGTAAATCTACCTAAACTATATTAGATTGCAAAATTACAATGTTACCAATGACATTTATTTACTCATGTTATTACAGTGATAAGCAAATAAGTACACTGGTATAGGAAATAATCATAATGAGAAAAAAAGGGTGTTTATTCTACATTAATATATTTAATTTGATAAAGCTGTTAATGTAAAGACATTAAGTTTTTTGTTTTTTTTTTTAAGATTTATTTGTGCATACAGAACAGGGGTACAGGCCAGAGGCTCAGGGGCGGTGAGAGGCTTCACCAGAGACAGAGTGGGGTACAGAACAGGCAGACAGATGAAGTACACTGCTGAGGGGAGCAGCGGGCGGGTCAGGAGAGATCCGCCACACCATGTGGTCACCTCCGGGGCAGGCGGGAATCGAACTCATGCGGAAGCAGCCTTAGATTCTCAATGATGTGCTTTAACCCGCTGCGCCACCAGGGAGGGCCAAGACATTAAGTTTTATGACACTTAAAGTTTTCATGTTTTTCTAATAAAAAAAGTACAAATATATACAGAGAAAGTATTCTATAAATTTACCTAAGAAAACAAGGAAAGCAATTAATTTTAGATGACAGCAACATTTTGAAGTTTTCTCAAGGCAGCGATTAGAAAACTACAGTTCATGAGCAAAATCAGCGCATTGCCTCTCATGAACAAAGTTTTACTAGGTATTATAGTCGTACACATTAATGTGTATTATTAAAAGCTGCTTTTGTGCTACAAGGGCAAAATTGAGTAGTTACAATGGTGACTGTATGACCCACAAAGTTAAATATTTGTATCTATTAGACATAAAGTTTGCTGATCCCTACAGTAAGAAATCACTTAACATTTTTATATTAAAAACACCTACATACTTTTGTTTGAGTGATATGTCTAATTACTGTCTGACTACAGAAAACTCCCTTACAATTTCAATGACTTACAGTCAGAAGTCTTTCAGCAGTTGGTCTTTTTTTTGGGTTTTTGGTCAGTGCAATTTTGACAAAATTATGGAATGTTGATGACCTTCAAATAAAGAGAGACATTTACAAAAATAGTTCACTATATCATTTGTGTTACTAAAAAAGATTAACTTACAAGCAGAAAGTCTGAAACACATGATTTTTTCCGTAGACTTCTCTTATCCAAAAACATAAACCCAAATCTGGTGTATATTCTTGGAAGTGTATAAGTTTTATCTCTTAAGTAAAATGCAATCAGTTAACAGAAGAGTATATATGACTTCTACAACATATACTGAAAAACAGAAATAGGTAGCTTTACCATCTATAGGATTTCTGATTTTGTATTCTAGGTCAGCTTAAGAATCAAAGTGACCATTTTTCATTGTCTAATTTGTAAAGTATGCAAATGTTTTGCTATACCAAAAGACATGGGTGGCACGGCGGTTGGTCATTTATACTCAAAAAAGGTCACTGAACTTCCTAGGATTGAAAGCAAAACAGAGGGAAAGGGAATGACTTCTAGCAGACAAGAGTTTTCCTGTCACCTGCATTGATAAAGTAGGGAAAGGGAAAAGATATAAATTAAAGAAATCATGTTTTGATTATTAATTAATAGAAGAGAAGGGTATTTATAGCATTACCAAGATTCCATTGGAGAAGAAATTGGGCAAAAACCAAAGAGTTGGAATAATCTTAGTCATTAACAATGACAGCAATGAGACAGCAGTACTCTGCAAGGAAATCAAATTGCTATGTTACATTTAGTGACTTCTAGCAAATATAACATGAAGTCACCAGTGTCAGCAAATGCAGTCTGAAGGTAAGGACTGTTTTGGAATATATGATTTTATCTGTTATAACTAATAGTCACTCATTCCTGAATGAATATTCAGTCATTTCAGCCATAAAGCTCTTCAGTTTGAGTTACTTAGGAATTTAGTGTAATTAGGAATCGAAAGAAATTCATATCAATAAGTAATAGGATAGGAACTCCTTTATTTAGTGTGATATATGCCTTTCATTTTTGGTATCACCACATGAAAATGGTTCCTAGTAACACTATGCACTGCAAGGATAACAAAAAATAAACCAGTGATGCAGATTCTGTTTTAGATATAGGCTTCTTAGTGTCTGAAATAAGATAAGGACTATCTTCCCAATAAAATGAATGTACAAACAGAATTTTGGGGGCCCATGAATCCCAAGATATTCTCACATTGGCCTTTATTCATTCATTCAAGATTTACTGATGCATACAGAAATGAGGTACAGCCAGAGGTGCAGGAGGTAGTGAGAGGATTCACCAGAAA